>NW_009940081.1:4279-6405 GCF_000696875.1 Nestor notabilis
TGCGATCGAGCACAATAATCTATTTCCTGAGAAAGGCCAGCGTGTCCAGAGGCACAAAGGACGCTATTCTGCTGCTGGCTGCGCTTGGGCTGGGGCGAGGAACAAGGGGAGGGCAGATACCGAAGCCGCCAAGCACTGCATGTCCCAGGGATGCCAGCATGGCCCCGTGCCTGCAGCTCTGCCCCACATCTCCACCAAGGATGAGGCAAGCTGCTGGCTCGGGGCTCAGCACCATCCTCTGCTCCATGCCCAGCGGACAGGAGGCTGGTGCCCGCCAGGAGAGCTGACACGAGGTTCCGTGTGTAAGGGAACAGGAAGGTGGCCCCGGACCTGCGATGAGCCACTCCTGGCGCCATAGTCCTTGCCTCACACAAGGCTGCTTTCAGCAGTGCACACATGCCCCATTCTCCTCGCTCGTGACCTCCCTGCCCTGGCATCTGGGTGCCCCGGGCTTGGCACCAGGGAGTGACTGCACTGGGAGAGATGGGTGAGGGAGGCCGGGCACCGGCTCCCCCACCACGTCCTTTCGGTGCCGGGCAGGGATGGAGCTGCTCATGGGCAAGAGTTGATGGTGAAGCCAGGTGCTTTTTCAGCTGCAACATGTCCAGGGGACAGCATTAAAACCAAGTAAAGCAGCAGTACAGGTTGAAGCCCTGGCAAGGAGACCAGACTCTGAGACCAGATCCTGACTCCAAACCTTCCCAGGGCCGTTTGTTCCTCCAGAGGAGGATGCTCAGGGGAAGCATCCTCTGCAGCCATAAACCCTTCTGAACTAACACCCTGCCAGCTCTCCCAGAGAAGGGATCACCAGCCTCAGGTAGGTTTCAAGCCAGCGAAGATGGGTACGTTATGGGAAGCAGTAACTCCCTCCAGAGGTACAATCACATGGCTTATGAGCTCCATGTAAAGAACCAGCTGCGCAGCCCACAGAGAAAGTTCCGGTTCTGGCGGCTCCCATGGGGCAGAGAAAGTTCCGGTTCTGGCGGCTCCAATGGGACAGCTGAGAGCCACAGTCCCCCAGTGACCAGCCTCTGAGACATGACAACTTCCAAAGCCAGGAGCTGACCTGAGGTAACAGCTCAAACCCCCACCCTCCACCTCAGAGGGTCCAGTGGCCCCAGCTACCAACTGTAGAGACCCGCTCAGAGCCACCATCCAGGGGATTCAGGGTGAAATCCTGAATGCAGGTTTGGAAACGTCTCCCCATCGGCTGGAGGAGACGACCAAGAGACAAGATAATCCTGATTCTAAAAATAAATTGTTTAGCAATCTCGGGTGGTCTCTAGGATGATCCCACCCTGCTTACAAACACACACACACACACACGTATATATATACACACAAATACACACACACATATATACATACATATACAGCGACATACAACTCATTAGCACATCACCCTCCAAGCTGTGCTGGTGCCAACAAGGCCACTGGAGCACGAGTGCTTGGCAAGGAGAGAATTCGTCACCCACCGCAGCACCGTGCCTGTCTCTCAAGCCCTAGTTACAGAAAGGGCAGCTCCCAGGACGTGGCTGCACCATGCACTGCTGGCGCCCAGCCCTGGCACGCACTGCTGTCACCCACCACTGCAGAAGGCTCCGCAGGGCACAGACCCATCTCTAACTGCCTGCAAGCTGCTGGCACACCCAGGCTCTGTAGCAATAACACCACCTGCCTGAGCCGATGCAACTGCTCCTGTGCCCGACTTGCGCTCTCCCTCCTCATCTTTCTATCCCATTCACTGTCTTTTCCCAGGAGCATCCTCAGGGAATACCTCCTTGGGCATGAGAGCATTCCAACACCGCTGTCTGGGCAGGCAGACTGCCACAACCAACCTCCTCTGCTCCTGTTTTATTCCCCCTTCCTGAGGGGCAGGATCCAAGTGAGGAGTTTTGAGCATGCTCCTGGCAGGTGGAACGCAGCAGTAGTGGCCACAGCACAGAGCTCAGGGCACCCACAGAAGGCAAAGGGCTCTGCCAGCACAGACCCAGCACCACCACATACCGCGGCCTTGCCGGAGCAGGGGTGAGGAAGGAAGGTCTTATTATAAGGGTCAAGGAGAAGCTCGGGCCCTACTCAACCCCACGCTCACAGATGCTGGCGCCTCCCGGCCTTGCCGGATG
>NW_009940082.1:0-57897 GCF_000696875.1 Nestor notabilis
CCGGCTGGGCTTGAACCACAACAGTTTCTTTCCGGCACGTAAGAATCCTTTATCCAGGCTTTCTTCAGAAACCTCCGATCTGCTTATGCCGAGTTTCGTTCTTAAAGAAAAGCTAAAATCTGTCTGTTTCACTCTTCAGCAACTGAATTAAATCTTCAACTGGTAACTGCTAGTTTTCAGGAGACATTAATTTTTTACATCTGTTGAATCCTACAGGTGAGATAGTTCAGAATGTAAGCTGTATCCTTTTCCATTGGCCACCCACCAGCAATGCCAAACCCTCTGGCAAGGCCAGCCCTTGGTAGATATGTGTCGCATACTGATAATTCAATGGCAATGGTGATTTTATTTTCTCTCTCTCAACAGTCAACTGGACAGTTTACAAATATAAGAGAAAGAGTTAAAGGAGTCAGTGATAAGAAGGAAAGCCTGGTGGAAAAGACAAGTAAAAACCTGTTAAAATTCAGCTTTGATTAATCCATAATTTTTTGAGTAATGTTTTCTGACCAAAAGCACCCACAGTATCTGGCTTGAAATGTCGTTTCTCTCAAGCTTTTTTTTCTAACCTGACCAACACTGCAGAATGCTTGCTTGCTTGCTTCTGATGACAGGAAAAGGAAAGTTAGTGTTTGTGAATAGGATGTGGATGTAGAATAAGAGTTTCATTTGCAAAGAATAAAATACCAACTCACAAAAGCCAATAAATCCAGATTGTTTTGTCTTTACATAGATTATTAATCAGCTATTGATGCAATAACAGTAATGATTCATTGCATGGGAAGAGTAGTACAAATTAGCCAGGGCATGGGAGAATAAAGACACAGAATGAAGGTGGAACTACAGAGTATATTTTTCTTAGAATTGTCTGCTATTCATTAATGTTTTAAAATGCAGTAGCACCTTCCTGCAAGCATGGAGTCAGCTGCATGCCTTCATATAGGTCATACATTTTCAACATTCATAATTTGATATCTAAGTGTCTACCATAAACAAAGAAACAAACACTAATGTTAACCCTGATCATGTCTGATTGCTAAAGGTGGATCAAAATTAATAATAATTAGTATGTGAAATGAGTTTGCAGCCAGTATGTTAAGAAGCTGTACAAATAGCAGAGATCTTTTTTAAAAGAGGGGTTGTATCCAACATGCCAAATCAGTGAAAGAATGTGCAGAGGAGCTAGAGAAGTCAGGAGGGCACCAATTGCAAAACTGACTTTATAAATCTATTTTCTTCTGCTTGTCTTTGGTGACCTATGTTTGGCATTTCCCTTGCATTAGGGATTAAGTTTGGATGGTAAAATTAACAGGGTTTTTTTTTTGGCACTCTGTTTAGCAGCTAGTGATACCATCAGTTGGTGTCTGAAAGATGCAGAAACATAGGCTCCATGCTTCATCTCTGAACAGTGTATGATGGCCCCGTAATATCCCAGAGACTCCAAGGGTTAAAATTAAGTTTTTAGCATTTAGGCATAGTGAGTGGTTTACTTCAGATACAGTCTAGGCATAAAGGTTTGGGATATCTGACTGTACAACATATAGGCTGATATTCAGTATTCATAATATATTCATTACTATGTGTATATCTATATCATGAACCTCAGCCAACATGTGTTCATCTTGCTTGTAAAGCAGCCAACAGACCAGGGGTTGTTAGAGAATGGTTTACTATAACAAATGAACTTTGCCAAACAGCTTTGCTGAGATGTTGCCTGGGATGGAAAGGGCCAGTTTTTCCCTTCCTCTCAGGAGGTGATGGAAGTCACCAAGCAGAAAACAAACGTTGTATGCATGATGTAAGCCAAATCTGATATACCTTTACCTGATCTTTAAGAATAATTGATTCTGTAAACAAAATATCGAAATAAGGTTATTTTCTGTGTCTATTTAAAAATACATATTAAAGATAGGAAGCCAAGGGTGTTAAATCTACCTCCTCTTTCAAACAATATGAATGAATTTAAGCAACTTCAGTGATTTGAATAATGGCCAGTGTAAGTCAGTGCTCTTTCTTTTTGTTTTGCAGAATGCTTCAGTGTTGGTAATACTACCTTTGAGTGATGCATATACAAAGAGAATGGGAAACGGTTTACTCAGTCAATAGGTTTACAG
Source organism: Nestor notabilis (assembly GCF_000696875.1). Classification (NCBI taxonomy): domain Eukaryota; kingdom Metazoa; phylum Chordata; class Aves; order Psittaciformes; family Psittacidae; genus Nestor; species Nestor notabilis. The sequence continues at coordinate 2,112 of NW_009940082.1, forward strand.
GAATCATCCCTTCTATACATGCTTGTAACAATAGTATTCTTTAAACTTCTTAGAGAAAGCCAACTGCTCAGATTAACTGTATACAAAGAAGATTATAAAGTTGTCCTTTTTGTGAAATAGCTTTGTCTGCAGCAAGGCAAAGAAAGGTGATGCTTCTTTCACAAACACAGATTTGGTGCAGGAACTTGGATTTTACATCACATAAGTCTGAAGAACGGAAAGCAACTTGAGGTTATGTTCCAGAAACTACTTTTTGTCTCTTCTTTCTTTCTGTATTCTAGTTTCTCTGTAGTTGACTTCGTCCATGCTGGCTAAGTAAGTGGAAGGTTCTATAACCTGTCTGAGTGTTTCTTTAAACTTTGTTTCTTGTGTGGTCCCATTTTTCTGCTATTAACTAGATCAGACCAAACCCTAAAAAAAAATCTGTGGCAAGATCTTTGACCAATAACCTGCCAAATATCTTTCAAATCCCTTCTGAGCAATTTACTTCATTGAATTTTTTACTGTGCAAATATAAGCTGTGTTTGTGTCCGTTCCTATCCATGCTTAGTAAGCATTTCAACTTACTTAGAGTAGTTAGATGTAAATGTGATGTCAACTAGTCAGTGGTGGTTATAAGAAAATTCCTGAGCTGCTCCACTCAGATTAGAACTAGAGGACTGGATAGTTTTTATGTTGTCATGATGCTACATCTGTGTGAAGGATATACAGAATGATGTTTCACAGCTTTGAGCAGCTGAAAATTATCTTGTTGCATTCTATTTCCCTACCTTGTCAGCAGTATCTTGGAAAACCTGGTGACAATGTTTTTGCACTGTAGTTGGGTTGACTATGGCTAGATGCCAGGTACCCACCAAAACCACTTTGTCACTCCCCTCATCACCTGGACAGGGGAGAGAAAATATAACATAAGGCTTGTGAGTCAAGGTAAGGACAGGGAGAGATCACTCACCAATTATTGTCATGGGCAAAACAGACTCGACTCGGGAAATTAACTTAATTTATTAGCAATCAGAGTAGGATAATGAGAAATAAAACCAAATATTAAAACACCTTTCCCCCACCTCTCCCTTCTTCCTGGGCTAAACTTCACTCCTGATTTTCTCTACCTCCTACCCCACAGCAGTGCAGGAGGACAGGGAACGGGGGTTGTGGAAACAAGTCTAGCCAGTACTTCCTAAAACTATTCATCTATGCCCAGCACACCTTTGGTTTTTGGCAGACAAATTTCCATCTGCAGGCCCTAATCCCTGTTGCTCATTTAGTATAGCCATTGATTCCTCTGACTAACGGTGCCCTCCTCTCAAATCACTCCTAACACTACCTATTCCCTAAGAAAAACTAAGACCTTTTCTTCCCTATTTGAATAGCTTTTTTTCATACTCCATCAAATTTTGTACTTAAAACTTTAATTGCCAGATGATAAAATAGGAAGGATCCTTCTGGTTTCTTGAGTCTAGCTCCCTTTGTCCAAGGGAGCAATGTCCCATTATGCCTTTCATTAAGAAACCATACTCCGTTTTAATATCGATTTGATTGCTTGCCTTTGCTAGTCTTATCAGAAGACTAGTCCAGATATTCATTATCTGATAGTAGCAACCCTTTTAATTTTAAGTAGGATTTCTTTCTGGCTATTTTCTTCTACTGAAATATCATCTCTCTACATTCTTATAAGGGAAACCTTACTTACTTGATTTCTTAATCTTCCTTCATTAAAACAAAACAAACCAAACAACCACCTTTCAAATAACTGAGAATGGTACAATCACTAAAAAGTTTAGAAAAAATCCTAAATCCATGATATTTCAACAGAAACCAAATAAATTATAATAACTGCTTTTGTGTCAAATCTCTTTTACACTGGTTGTGATACTGAGGGACAAAGTTTCTAAAGAAGATTCTGAATTTTTTACAGCTATGGTACAAAATGACCTATTGCATTTCCTCTCACACATTAAGGATTTGTGAGAAAATATAGCAAAAAAGGGTAATGCCCAACTTTCAGATGCCCAGAAAGCCTTCTGTTATAAATACATATTAAAAAGCTGTCACTCAAATAAACAGGTATGCACATTACAGAACCTAGCATACCACATCACTGACAGTTACTGTAAGGAAAATACAAAGCACCATAGATACATTGCCAGAAACATACTGAGCTTTTGTTTTTTTCGTTTAGAATGATTCCTTTTAAGACCCCAGCAAGCTTAAACAACAGGCTTATTGTCTTTGGCTTTCATTACCAAGGCAAGGACTGAGGAGATGACTCCGTCTTGTGTGAAAGCAGTCCTGTTGCAGCAAGAGGCTGATACCTTTCCCTTGTGCTGCCAAGGCCTTCCTTGAACATCCTGTAGTTTGCAGGAATAATGGTGAAGATAACATTAATTTAGATAAAGGTTTTTCTAATATGCTTAGATCTGGCTCAACTCTCAACATTTTGCCACATCTGGCTTTCTCAGAGTGTGGAAGTTGGCCAATACGCAGAACATCACATCCAGACAGTTCACGAGGTTTCTATAAGAAGACATGAGGACCTCTCCTTTGGTCTATGTTGGAGCTCTTACCACACCACTCCTATCTTGAAGCCCTGTGCAAGGAGAGGGTGACTGGCTTCAGCTGGCAGTGCCATGATTCAGCACCCACCTGTGGCTGGAGGAGGCGCAGGGTGAGTGCTCTCCCCAGCTGGGGGCATTGCAGGCACGACTGGATGTCTTCTGACTCTGAATGGGAGCAGATATGGTCACATGTAATGAATTGTGATACTTCTTCCTGTTATCCTTAACAGGAAATAGAGTGTTTTTACAAATGGGTGGCATTTACAGTGCCACTTCTAATTTCAGGAGGATTTCACCTGGTGTATGTGTGTATATTTATTATGCTAAAACCCAATTGTAGTTAAGTTTAAATTGTGCATTACTGGCTTTAGTGTTTCTGGCATGTGGCCCATAGACATCAGTGATCATGTTACTGGAGTTATAAATTCTCTCTTTGCTTTGTTATATTGAAATAGCTGTGTAAAGTAACTTTTTAAACTCAAACATACTCCAAAAACGTGTGGGTGAAGAAAATATGGGGGGAAGGGAATGCAGCACCTTTTGCATTGTCTACATCTAAATGTCTAGAAAGACTTGTATTTAGTAACCTGTAACACAAGAATAGTTTGTAGTCCATACTCATCACATATACATCTCATAAACTGGTACATAAGAGTACACAGTGATCAATTTAAGGTAATTTTGTAAAGCATCCCTAGGCATAATAAGGCTTCATTCATTTCAAATGTGAAAACTAAAGTTGGTGAAATATATACATACAAATATATAAATATGTATATAAAATAACTTTAAACAAAATCATAAAACAACTTTGAAGAATTATTTGAATGTTTGTGGGTATCCATTTTTTTAGTACATTGTGAAAAGAATACTGGAAAACACTGGGTTATTGGCTGTTAAAACCAGAATAAAACCCAGGAAAATGATAGATCCTATGTTAGGCAACTAAAAAATGGAAAAACTGGACTTAAAAAGCAGAAATTAATAGGTTTGGTATTTTCTGTCATGTGCACTGCCCTCAGCAACTTTAAAACTGGAATAGAAGTAAACTCATAAGCTAAGCAACCTGGAGAGTCTGGAGCAGAGGAAACCAGGAACAAGAGAGAGGCCTGTCATACCTAGGAAATGAAAAAAACAACCCAAGAAACCAATAAACCCCAGAAAAACAGAGCCAAGGAATCACATCATCCTTGGTATCAGAGTTTCTTTTCATGTTGTTTTTTTAATGTTTTCTACTATAGTTCTGTCAGACATGGCACAGAACACAGCTCAGCAGGTTAATACAGTGAGGCTGCAGAGCTAAGGAGATGAGGTGCTGCCATGTATGTCTTCCAGGAGACAGGAGTATAGGTGCAGTGTTGCTTTCTCCCAAGCTCTCTCCAAAGGCAGGAGAAAGACAACGCTAGCTTAACTGAATTCTGAAGCTTATTCCAGCCCACCTTTTCTCACAAACATCCAGGCAGACATTTGATTAGCAGCATCCACCACTTGCAATAACAAAATTAAAAAGAAACAAAAATGAAATACAATCTTAGTCTGCCTCTTATAGGTTGCAGGTCTGATTTCCAAGACATACGTCAAGTTTTGGAGATGACAGTCCAGAACTTACAGCAGTGAGTCCCCTCCACCTTCTAAGCATTACTCTGGTATCTTTCTTCCTTTAGGAAACCTAACCTGACCTGACCATTCAGGCGAAGGGAAGGTGGCCAAGCCCATATAGGCCAACTAAAAGGGAGTACCCTGGTCTAGGGACTCCCCCGGAAGTCTTTTACCTACATTTTTCTTCCTCCAGTATTTTGTTTCAGATTTAGATGCAAAGGCCCAAGAGCTTCTGTCTGCAGCCAGGCACATCACCTGCAATCACTCACAGGTGATTCCTTTGTTTCAGTTCATAACTGCTCTGCTGTGTGAGCTTGCGCATGTGCTTCTTTCATAAATTGGACATCTTAGGTGATTAATGGCTATTTCCCTTTTGCTGGCTTGCTGCCATCCCTCTTGTCCCTGTCTCCTAATTTATTAACATTTGTTAACATTAATGTTAAATATTATGGAAGAAACGATAATCACAGCTCATTACCAGCTACCTTTAGAGGTTGCTTCTGCCATGTTATCATCATAAGCCAAACAATGAATAAAAAGGCGCTTTTCCCTAGTGTTAGAAGACATTTGCTTCCACTCAATTTTTACCGAGTTTTTCATAAGAGAAATGCTATTCATTAGCACCCTAGCTACAAATCCAGCCTATTTTCAAGGTACTGAAATCATCAGCAATTCTTTGCACAAGCAATCGAGTTCTAACTCTGTTTTCCAAGGCTTATTAATACTTCTTGACTTTTGCTCTCCTGCGTTTTCCATATAACAAGTGCTTAGCCCTTTAAAATGTGAACAAATAAAACAAATAGGCAGCTCACTGCAAAGTGGAAGTGTGGGATTACTCTGTCAGCTTGCCCTTTTCTCACACTCTGGGCCTGAGAGTAATTAAATGAAGCTGACATGCATTAGCAAGGCAGCCTAATTGAGCCTGAATTGCTAGGAAAGTGGCAATAGCCCAAGCCAGTATGGATTCGTGTGCACCCACGTTAGGGAGTGTTGATCAATACCAGTGATTATGACATTTTAAAAATAAAATTGATTGTCCTTGACTAGAGTGGAAGAGAGGACTCTTATACATGCCACTGGTTGCAACTACTCTGCTCAATATGAAACACTTTGTGAAAGGGCCATTTCAAGTCTTCCCTTTCTGTTTCTCTTACAGGGGCAAAACTCCCATGACTTTGATTCTCTTTGCTCTGGAGGCCTTTTAGTTAAAAGCTCTGTAATAGATTTGGAAGTATTGACAATAATAATAAGCTTATGGGTGAAATTTTGACCTTAGTAAAGTCAATCTAGCCAGAATTTCACCATTTTATATATCCACACATATATAAGAAGTATATTCATATGCTCTTAACAGATCAAATCTGTGCATTGATTCTCTCTTTTTATTTACTCTGCTTTCTAACAGTTTGCTTACCAAAGATCTTTTAGGTGGGAGCTAATGAGATGAATGTATTTTCCTCATGCTTAAAGCAGAAAATAAAATTAACAACGTTTTCCCCCAGGAAATCTTTGGAGGAAAGAAGAGGGAGGTCAATATATCTTGCCTTTCTTCTCTTAGAAGCATTTTAAGCCCATTTAGATATTTGGGGGGTTGGAAAACTGTCTTACAAACTGGCAAGTTTCTCAGTGAAGAGGGACACCTCATCTAGATCTACTGTGAAGAAAAGAGTAACATGACTTTAGTTGAGTCATATTTGGTCAGGATCAAGCCTGGTTCAAGGATCATCACTAGGTTCAAACATGTCATGGGCAGAAGAAGAGGAAAGGTACAAATCAAAGTGGTAATCAACATGACCAGGTGCCCATTTAATGGTAAGAATATGAAATGTAGATAATTGGAACACATGGACTAAGCCATATGAATAATTTCAGAAGAAAACAAGTAAAAAAGAACGTCTCTCTTATGCTGCACAGCACAGCAAAGCACGCAAGGAAAGAACAATATCTTTTAGTAGATCACCAGGGGAGAAAAAAAAAGGAGTAAGCTTTCAGCTTTCCTTTAAGATGCTCCTGAACCTCATGAGACACCTTACCATTGCCCATCATTTGTACATACACAAACCATCTTGGGGGATAGACAGCAAAGTAAACAGTAAACTAGCAGTAGATGTTTACAGGTGGACACGGAATATTCATTAATCAATACACTAATGCAAAAAAACCTTAATTACAAGCTAATTATATGAAAAACTTGTTTTAGATTGCTGAACTTCTAATGACTGAATTTAGTTAATTTCCTCATCTTATTAGTTAGCTCATTCCTTGAAGAAATGATTTAAGTTTTGCTATGGTTTATCAGTTATTTCACTCCAGTACTTTCACTAGGCATCATGGAAAAAACAGACCAAAAATACCAACCAGTTCATGACCCAGTGAGCTTCTGTGTTTGCCAGTGACGGTGTCTACTTTTGTGACTGTGAACATCACGGTGCATCTCAGGTGCTGGTTTACAGGACAGCTGTGCCTACCTGCTGACCTACTGACTTCCTGCTATCACAGAGGAAATCTTTGGTCACTTACTCCAGTCCTTACTCTTCCTTTCCCACACCCCCTGCCCTCCCAGGTATTCCTTTTGTGGATTTCCTCACGCCTTTCCAGCACCTAGGTTAGCTAATTGCAGCCTCTGAAAATGATTCCATTCTTTGATGTAGTTGTTTTCTGCCTTTTAAAGGAGTTAAACTGGTCCACAAAGAGGACCAAAGTGCAAAGTGGTGGCTGGGAGCTGGGGCAGCAAGGGCAGGGGAAATGGGATATCGTACTTCAGCAGCAAAGTGCCCTCCCTGAGCCCAGCCTCCATCCCTACCTCAGACGCCTCCATCTCTATTCGATCCTGCAGCAGAGTCCCCACTCTGTCCTGGTGTTGCAGAGCTAACCGCAATATCCTTTTGCTGCCAAACCCTGTACTCCACCTACACCTCCCTGCCAAGTGTCCCACCCCACTCCTCCAGGAACATCAGACTGAAGTTGATTAAAACACATTTAACCACAATCACATGCATGAAAAATGCCTGCACTCCTAAAAGGAATTTCTGCCTGCCCTGGATCCCATCCTTGCCTCCCTGCAGTGCCTCCACTGGGAGGGCAGGCTGGTGCTTCAGCTCTAGTGAGCTGGAGGCAAAAAGCAGTCTGTACATATCTAAAATAATAAGTAATAAAAAAATCTGCCTCCCCAGGACTCTTCAAAAACCCAGTGGATGCATGTGGGCAGAATGGCGTGTGACTCCGTGGCAGCCCTCGTCCATTGCCCTGTCCAGTTCCCCAGCTGCTGAGTTACAGCTGCCAAAGAGCACATTCCCACAAACAGCACCTCGATGGGCCAGGAAACTCATCCCCCTTCCTTGACACTCTGTCACGTATCGATGCCACCAATGACCAAGGGGTTACTCAGAAAAGGAGGTGCAGTGGGGATTCATTCCTTGGCTGGGTCTCCAAGCAATACCTCATCGTGCTGCCTGCGCAGGACTGCCAAGGCAGGCTCCACACAAGCAGGGAGAAAGGTCTGGCCACCAGCCTGCATGGCAGCAGGGGAGCAGGGGTGGAGCTTGGGTTATCAACACGTACGTCAGCCTGGGGTAGGTGCAGCCAGGCTACTAAGGCTGCTAGAATGGGTATGCTTTTATTTCCAATGGCAGCTTAAAGAAACAAAGAAAGAAGAATCAATTTATGTCAGTTTTAACATGGAATGAGATCCACTGTTTCACAGCTCCCTGTCAAAGAAACCATTTCCCTCTTGTTATTAACATCCGAGCACTTCCAGGTATTTTTGACAAGACTTTATAAACTGTTCTTACTACTGTCGCATATCCTGCTTGGCTGGGAATTTGTGCAGTAAGAATAGCACTACACATAAGTATTCCCACTGCACAAATTATCTTGGCAAGTGAACTAATTTATCAGTATGTAACAAACACACTACCTAATGAGACACAAGCTCATTTCCCGCACTTGGATTTGTGCTCCAGTATTCATGGCTGTCCAAAGCCCTTATTTGAAGTTGATATTGTAATCACTTGGCTAGATCTATTGTAATGTAAATACTGAAAATGCCCTACATAACTGACCACCTTCATTAGGCTACCTTTTGTCTTAAAAAGGCATCCCAGAAAATCTCTATGAACAGTTTGACTCCATCTTCTCTAAGAAGTCCTTGACAAAGCAGTTTCTGCCCATTACTTGAACCTCATAGTCTGTTATTAACATGTTTCCAGTGTCAGTGAAGTTTCTGTACATCTTTTTCCCCCACCATATGTAATAGCTACAGTGAATAAAACACGAGTTTTATTAATCAGCTGTTAATATTAATGATCAACCACCAAATCCTGGTCCCAGATCCTTTTTATTATTGTGGGTCTCGGCAAATTGCTCAGAAATGCCATTTTGTTATTTAAAACCAGTGATGATGATAACTTGCACCCATGCTGAAAAACACTGTCACAATTCAAATCAACATGAAAAAAACCAGCAAGGTGATCAGGCATGAAAAGGAAGGCTCGGAGTGAAACCAGGGGAAATGTTGAAAGGATCCCAGCTCTGGAGGTGCTACAAGGTGACAACGTAATTGAAAAGAGGCTTTTTGCCAAACGAAGTATACCAAGTGTAGTTGCCTCACAGGTCTTGGAAGTATTTTTTTAACCCTATTAAATGTTAGTGTGTTCGTCCATATGTTGCTCTGGAGGGACCTATCACTTTCTGGGATTAACAGAAAGTTAACAGCTTTTTTATTTTTTGTGATTGTTTTATACCTCAGTACATGTCGCACTGGACTTCACTGTAACATGAAATGGAGAGGGCTGGGGCTCTTTGTTCATTAGTTTGGTTTTTAATTGTTTAAACACACTGGGGAATGATCCCATTTTGTAAGGATTTTAGAAGTAAATGTCTTGGTTTTATACTCCTCCTGACAGGCAACAGTTACAGACCCTGAGTGTAACCTCTGCTGGCACAGAGGCTGCCTTGTTTACCTGAGCCTGGCTGAATGGAAGCTCCCCAGATTCTGCTGGAGTAGATGGAAATATTCTTACCAACCCTAATGCACCTTTGGTCAGGACCCCAGGCAAAAAAGATCCAGGACTGAGCCTAAGAAATGAGTACATTTCATCACATGGTCTTCGGGGACAGGATTCTAGAAATTGTTTTTCTGCTCTGTATAATGCATACAGAATGCTAAATCTGGTGAAGAGCTAAATGCCCATTCTTTGACAAATTCTGATACTTAGCTTTTTCTTTTTATTTTTTTAAATAAAAATTTAACATCAAACATCCAGTTTTATTCTATTGCTGACATTTCTGAAAACCCAATTCTGATCCACAGAAATGGTTTGTTTCCATATTGTCTTGTTTAAAAAATGTGCTAAAGTTTTATTTTGATAAGGTCAAAACATTGTAGTATAATTTAAAATATTGCCTATAACATACTGTCAAATACATCTGTCACAATGCTATTGAAATCCATATTTCAAGGGACTATATAAAAAACCAAACAAAAAGTTAAGTCAAAGCAAAAGTAATACCTTGTCATAACGAAACATTCATGCACTACGGAAAAGAGAAACTTAGCAGGCAATCACTGCTGGAAAATCGCTGTGTCTCACCACAAAGTTCTCTGTTTTAGGCAAAACAGCGTCTTTTGTTGGAACACTGTTCAAACAAGAAGTTGCAGCCAGTTTCACTTTAGTGTTTGTCACAGGACAGAAACTACAAACAAAAACATTACTTTCAGCAAAACAGCCCTTGAGCTGCCCGCCTGCAAAACTCTGATTGAAAGTAGGCAGGTATGTGCTGTCTCTGGAATATCACAGCCTCCTTTGTATTTATTTTCCAGGTTTTGCAGCAAGCAGTTTTGTGTTCTCATTCTTTCTTTCTCCAGAAAGAAAGGAAAGGGAGAAACGAACAGTGGTAAACTTTGTATCATAACCCTTATAAGTTAGAAGTTATCTTAGCTTTGTTTTATGCCATGCACAGAAATTATAAAGCAGCTGTGTCTCACAGGCAAATGTTAGGGAACTCACACATAGTCATTTAATCTGTAGCCGCTATGGGAAGCAGATGTCAGGGAAGAAGCATGGTTTCCCTTGTAGACAGTTGGTGGTCTATAGGAGGGAGCAGTCCTTCTTACGCTGCTCGGCTGCGTCTGGTAAGGTGTCTCGTTCCCGTGACACTGGCTCGATGTGCAGAGCAGAGCACCACCAAGGATCGTCAAAGATGCGGAGACAAAGCCAAGGTAAAGAGCTTGACCTATCTCATACTTCATCCCACTGGGAAGCACGGGGTTGTAGAAATCCGTAACGATGTCGTTAGTGGTCCAAGAAACAGGTACCAGACAAACGAGACCGGCCAGGATGAAAATGATCCCCCCAGAGACTGCGATGGAGGCTTTGGCAGAAGTCCCCTTGGCACACTGCGTGCACTTCATACCGATGACAGCAATCACGCATGCCAGTGCGGAAAGGACGCAGGAAATTACCATCATGGCACGGGCGACTTGGAGGTCACGGGGCAGTGCCAGCTGGGAGCGGTGGACTTGGCACTGATAGATGCCAGTGCTGTGCCAGACGCACTCCATCCAAAGCCCTTTCATATAGGCCACAGCTGTTATAATATTGGTGCCTACATGTGCTGTTCGCCACCAGTGTGGCAGAATAGTAGCAATTAATGTCCCAATTAGGCCGAGCAGGCTCAGGGAGAAGCCAAGTAACTGAACAGCTGAGCTTGCCATGTTAATGTTTGTCCTGCCTAGTTCTCTTAACAAAGCACCTCCGCTTGAATTCCTTCAGAAAACATGAGCTTTTCTTGGAAGATATGCAGCTGTTTTACTTTGACACCTTCTGCTCTCCTAATAAAAGGTAATTGAGGAAAAAAGGAATTAATTATTACCCAAATGCATTACCTCTCCAGCCAGTAAGGTGCATTCCAAGTGCAGTTAGTTCAATAATTAGCATAGTTATCGCTGTTAATCGTACTTTTGTGGAAGTAATGGGAAAGCAAGTTTCCCTCTTCGCTTATATAAACAGTCCTCTGTTGCCTGCTGGGAAGAAAACTCAAGACAATTTATGAAATGGAAAAAAATATTTTAAATGCAAATATTCCTCTTCCCAGCAGACTCTTCAAAAAAACAAACATAATTTTCTTTCTAAAGCAGAGAATTAGTTAGTGTTAACACTTGGAATGAATGAGATTTATGAAGTAGAGAACTGCAGGTTGCTTTACATGATGAAAACATTCCCAGAAGGTCATAGCAGGACTAGGAAAACAATAAGGATATATTTGCTCAAAGTAGGGAGCAAAGAGAGTGATTTAAAACCTGTGGAAGAGGATAACAAGTATTGGATTAAAGTCGCTTTCCTGACTCACCAGTATTTCTTGAGATTGCGTTTTAATAAAGCAACTCAAAGGGGAATAATTTTCATTAGCCTCTGTGGAGTTTCAGCTTATGATTTTAAGTTGTGGGTGAAATGACAGCATGTGAAACCAGATGTACATCATGGAGCTTCTGAGGAGCAACACCTTCACAGTCGTGTATAAATTCTATACAGGTCGTGTATAAATTCTAGATGAAAAACAAGGAATAGTAAATAACTCTTCCTTATGTATAAATTGCAAATTAAGTGGTCTTTTCCAATGGCTGCCTTGCAAGGTCTGTTATACATCATGCATTATGTGTGTGGGCAGAAACTTGATATTTTAATATATAAAATAACTGTTGCATCAAAATCCAACTTGGAATTCAGAAACAGAAACAAATTTAGGCTCTAATTCTACAAAGACCCATGCATGTGCTGAACGCATGTGCATAGAAGAAAGCATAAGTGTTTGCAGGACCGGGCCTGAGCAGGCAAAGGGAGGAAAACCATCTGGCCAAACTAATGAAGACCATTAGAATAACAAAATAACACAGAGGGAGAAAAGTGAAAGCTGGTTTACATTCCCCGTATCTCACTAATGAGGCAGGAGTGCTCGAGGTGTGTATCAGTGCCGATGTTTGTCTCCAGACCACTGTCACGGCATGCACCGATCTCTACATAATAAAGTCGGGCATCTCTTCCCAAAACAATCCAGAATCTGCCTTGGACGCTGTGCCAAAAGAAAGGAAAAAAATTGGAAGGCACATGGATTATATGGGCTAGGCAGGACAGAGTCTTGTACTTACACATGTTCCTTTTTGTTTGTTTGGAGCATGTCTGCGTGCGCAGACATAGGGTAGAGAGGAATGCTTTGCAGAGAAGTACCCAGCCCTCTGACTGGAAGGGAAGAGAAAAACCAAAGACCAGCTTTCCTTTAGTGTGGCTAGCTTTAGGAAGGCGTTTTCATACTGTTAAGGCTTTCTGGCCTTTCTGATACCCTTTACATAATGCTTAAATGAAAGTAACTAAGTTTATTCAGTTGTTAATTTGCCTAATTTTCAAATAGTGAGACAAATGCTGAGGGGTTTTTGTAAGAAGTAACTGTTGCAGGTAGATGTGATGGGATCTCTCTGTATTCTCTGGGGAAAGTCAAGCTGCAGGTTTCTCTCTTTGTACCAGCTATCACAGATTATTGTGATATGACAGGACACAGGTTAGGACCAAGTGCAGCACAGAGGAGCACAGCAAGAGTAAGCAATTGGTTATCTACCTCTGGCAGGACTGGAGATAATTTTATTTCTTTTCCCACCACATGCTTGGATAAGAGCTCTAGAAGTCCTCAGCATATGTTTGCCTTCCAGACTGTTTGTGTTTGGCTCATATATTAAACATGAGGAAAATTAAGCAGTATTTTCCCTTTTGATATTATTGTTTGTTTCCTGTGAGGCATATTGTTGTTGTATCTAAACATGATAGACACCTTAGAGAAGTTATCCTCATAATACTCCTCCAGGATCAGAAGGGACTGTGCTTTGGGGCACAGCGGGAAGATGAGGCACCTACCCAGGTCGCACAGGAAATCTGTGACCAAACTGGAAATGGAGCTCAGGTCTCCCAGGCCCTAACCCTAGCACCACCTTTCACATCACTGGTGTCTGCCTGCTCTGATGGTCCCCCACTCCCTCAGTATTTTTCCCTGTGCACGTCTGCATGTGAGTGCAACCTGAGATTATCCAATTACTCAGCCTGCACATTATACTGGTATATTGCACACCATTCAGAAGAGTGCTCTAGGTTACTCTTGCATGTTTGCAAATAGGCTTTCAAGGTCAGGCATCAGGCTTTGCAGCTAATCCCAGGGAGAACAGAATATAAAAGGTAGATGTGATTTACACCACCAGTCATGGGAAATGGACTCCCATTTTAACGGAGGTCAGAATACTAGGAGGCTTGGCAGCAGCTATTTTTAGATGTCATTAAGGTGTTATTTTTAAACCTTAGCCATTAAAAGCCTCCTAATTTAGGAACCCAGTGTTAATTAGCCCCGCTTGCTTGGCGTCACGTTTTCCATGTGCCTTTCTCAGCAGATGCCAGCTGCCTCTGGTGCTCTGTAACACTTTAACTGCTGTGGACCAGTCTTCCCCTCCCTGCTGGCAAGTGGCAAAACCAGCAGAAACTTAATGCTTTTATCTCCAAGAACATCAATGGACTCGTTAAAACGCCTCACCTTACAGCTTTGTTCTTAACAGGTTAGGAAAGGAAGATGATCACTGCAGTGGCATCAGGTGAGCATCTGGTTGGATGTTTCTTGTTGGCCGACCTAGTTAAATGCAAAAACAAAACCAAGCCATCTTTTCTGGGAAAAAAAAAAAAAAAGAAAAGAAAAAGAAAGTGTGATTTTGTGTTTGTTTGTAGACTGTGTTTGTTAATATTTTTTAGTGAGCAAGCCAGAGCCAGCCTTTGAGGAACAGCGAAGATGAAGCTGTCTAGGGTAAAAAAATAATGAAAGTTGGCAAAATGACTGCTTACTTTTAAAGGGAGGCAGTAGCACTACTGCCCAGTGCACAGCTGCCAGAGAAGACAAGGATGACTTTCTCAAACCAAGCACACTCCTGAAATGTCTCATCTCTGCCTTTGGCTTGCTCGGCCAGACTTCTCGGCAAGCTGCTGCTTTCAGAGGAAGCCCCTTTTAGCCGCAGTGGTGTTTGGTGTTTACACGCCCTCCAGCAGCTACACCAGTGACCTCCTGGGCTCTTGTCCAAGCCCACCATCTCAGATAAAGCATCCTCTTCATCCTCTTGGTGCAGTTTGGTTTGTACCAGCAATAAGACCTGGCTTGAGGAGCACTGTTGCTTTGCTGCAGTACACAGGGTGATGGAGCCCAATGTCAAGGCCCCAGAAGTGAATCAAGAGCCACCATGCATGTTTAGCCTTCATGACCTTCAAAGCCCATCTAAGCCCAAGTGATTGCAAAATGATGTGAAAATTTGTGAAGAGAAACTGTGAAACTTTTGAATTTCCTTGCTTTGCCAGCTCATGTCAGCTTTATTTTTATGAACACAAGGGCTAGAAAGACAATTTTTGCATACAAACTTTAGGTTTGCCTAATGCCTCTGTTGTACAGGACCAGCCATAGCTGGGGTAAATCCTTGGCCATGTTTTCCATTGTGCACTCCACAGCTGCGTTAGCCTTGAAAGATATGGCTCCAAAGTAAGCTCCAAATAAACAGCAGAAACTAATGTCACTAATCTGGGTATTTACCCAGGATTAAATGACAGATGCATGTTTTACTGCTGTCTCTTTGATTGTTTCTCATTTTACTATTTCCCTACCCATATCAGTCTTATCCTTTTGTTTCTGTGCTTTCCAAACCCTTTCTCCAGACCTGTGAATTGTTTCTTCTCATGCAGACTATGGCTGCAGAACCTCTCGTCCCCCAGGCTCCAGACAGTTCTGCCAACAAATTTTAATTCAGCAATTCTGTTTTTATTCTGTGCATCCTTACCAGCCAATAGTTTCACTTAAGGCCCTCAAATTTTGTACCAGTTCTCTCACAACCCCCAGAAATCTGTCCCTTTCAGCCTCTGCACTGGGAGTGCAAAGTGGCACAATGTGGTGATGTTGTTTGCAGATATCCTTGCCAGCCTCAGACCAGTGGAGGGTCAGACCTGAAGTATTCCCTGTTGTGGACCTCAGCTGAGCCAGGCCCTTAAGCATGCACTCATTTTACATGCTTGCTTAATCTCACACAGCCTGAATTATTAAGGCTGGGTCCATGTTGAGTGCTCCCTGGATCAGAGCTTTAAGGCATGCTCAGGTAGTACATTTGCCAGACAGGTAAGTGAGGTTACCCCTCACTTACACCGTAAGTTCAGCTGTCTCATGTCACCAGCTCCTTTCATTGCAAACTTCTGCTGAACTGGTTTTTGGGGATTAAAAAATGACTGGCACTTTGGACTCAGTAAGAACAGATCCCTCCCTGTATGTGGGTGATGGTTGGATAGATCTGAGGGGAAATATGGCCTGTGGGCTCACAGCAAAATTCTCTTTCTTCCTCCTCTCTCTATTTTTCCAAAGAAGAGATTAGGAAATCAATAAAAGTCTAAAAGGCACATTGTAACCAACCCTGATCCTACACCTACTCCCACCCCCTCTCTGTAAAACAAGTCCTTGCGGCAAACGCTGACATTGATCACTGCAGCGCAGCTGCTGCTCTGCCAGATGTACAGGAGGAGCCTTAACCCCTCCTCAGATACAGTCTCCAGCACTTTCCCTGTAAGGCACCACTGGGTTGTAACTGGCCTTGTGCCACCTTGTTGTTTCCTTCTCACGAGTGCCAGGGTGACCTGCCTGCACAGCTTTTCAGGTGTGTGTCTTGGCTACGGGTGCTGTCAGCCGCCAGTGGTACTGCCATTCATTTCACGGCTTGTTCCTGCCCGAGACCAGTCACACATCATCTCTTCACCAGTCACTGCTGGCTTTAAAATTATCTCACTTTGGAATATTCTTGAGTGGACTCCAAATTTTTTTCTGTCACAGAAGTATTTCACTTTGGGAATTCTTTTTATTTAGGGTTTTTCTAGAGGTTTAAACCAGAAGATTCACCTAACTAAAAGTCAGTAGACTTGGAAAAACTAGAAAGCCTGCAAAGAAAAAAGGTCAGGTCCCCATTTGGATCCCACAGAGTTTTACCACCCAAATCTGGGGGTCTTGTCATCTCGGTTCTTCAGATAGACAGTGATTGAGGAAGGTTCCTTCAGAGAGAAGTTTAGATCACCACTGGGAAGAATTGCCATCAAAGGCTACTACTGCTTTTTGGGGTTGATAGGGGAAGCTGGGAGGAGCGGGTGTCCTCAGCAAGGTGCTTCAGGCAGTGCCTGATCCCAGGCCTTACGGACGAGGACTGTGACATGAGGTAGTTTGCATGGCATGAACAGGCAACAGGGTTAAGGCACAAAGCGACACTAAGCAGAAATTGTACATATGTATATGCATATGTGTGTATATATATATCTTCCCAAACTTGTGCATGTAGATATTTCTGAAACTGTTCATCTGGGCCAGACCTTTTAAAAGAGTCCTGTGATTTCAAGCAGCTTGGGTTTTGGATGCTTATTTTGAGAAACCTTCAAATGCTCTACTCAACTCTATGGCACTCAGATTTAAGCTCTAAGAACAGGGAAACTTAAAATCATTTGTCACATCTGTAACTGGGTCTCAAAGTCCACTCATAAAATCTGTGGTATGGAGAAAAGAATGAAAGAACAAAATTATCTGTGAGCTAAACTGTGATTATATTAAAATGATTGATGTGTTCAGAGAGAGAGATATATGCGTATAACTGTCTGGCACGTGAACAAAAGCTCTTGTGCTTGGGCCACTTGCAGCTCACATGATTTCATTTTCTACTGAATATAGCCAAGATTATTAGTTTTGAATGATAATAAACATCCACGATGTGGTAGGGGCTCCTCTGTATAGTATAACATAGAGGAGGATATGATGAATGGTACATTTATAGCGTACTCTACATGCAATATAGCTACTTAATTCTGCCCTTTATTTATAGTATTAATGTCTTAAAAAAGCCTTGTAGTAAATATACCCTATAAACCTTCATTTCTTTTCAGAAAGTCAATCCTTTTGCTGAAATTGGTTTACTGAATCTAAGAGGTGTTTGCCTATGGGACACTTCTGGATGAGTCAGCTTAACATAGTAGAAATAATGGGCTCTTTTCTTACATGTTGACTGTGGCTTTGGAAGAAACACTGCTGGAGTTATTAGTACCTGTCCAAGTAATTTTAATTTGGATCTGTCTGCAAACACACAAACATTATTAAGTACTGTACATGTACATGATAAAACAGCCTTTTTTCCTTTAGAGCCCATCCATTGTTCAGTTTGGAGTAATGGGTTTTATTCAGGGAAATGAGATAAACAAGGCTGCTGTCAGGTGTGTTTTATCCACATTATTCCAAAGATCCTGGGGAGTGCTGGGCAAATCACAGGTGCCATATTTCATTTTTATGGGTACAAAACATGAGAAGCATAACAATTAAGAAATTTAGTGGGAGATAGGACAAGGTAATGTGCTATGAAACATACAGTATTATGAAAATCAGGCACATGGTACCACAGTAAACATTGGGTGACATTTCTGATAATTTTGGCTTTTCTTCTCTATGTGTAAAATAGAAATAATTTTAACTGAGAGTAAATTCATCAGCATTTGAAACACTGATATTTGACAGTGAGACCACAAAGCCACTGCTCTAAACCTAATATAGCATTTTACTGTTAGCTGGGATACAGGGAAAAGGCAATATAAGAGTTTGTCTCAGTATATATGCAATGTACTGGTGAGCAAACATTTGTGCAGAAGTCGTGGGAACCATAACTCTAATTGTTTGTGTACTGGTATCTTTGTGGACACTTTTACTTCCAGAGTAAAAGTAGCCAAATCAACATCAGAAAGTCTCCCCATAGCCTCCTGTTGGAAACAACCATATCCATTTTTGGAACATGATCTGCTGGAACCAGGGGAAGTGTGTGCGTAGGCTGGCCTTTTATCAGCACCCCAGATTATAAAGGAGGGTGGGCAGAAACATCTGCAGGAAGGCTTGCAGCCGGAATGACGCAGAACTTACAGGGGGCTCTGTGCCCTGGAGGATTCCTGTCTGCAAGTGTGAGCTGGTAAATTAACCGCTGCCCAGTCAGATTACAAAAGCCTAACAGCTAAATCAGAGTATTTATTACCCGGGAACACCACAAGATGATGGAGCTGTTTTAGCCCAAAGGTCCGAAGCCCTTGGGCCAGGCTCTCAACTAGCATAAATCCAGGCACCATCACTCAGTGACAGGAATGGAACTACACCAATTTACACCGACACAGTATTTGGCTTCTGGGAGCTTGAAGGCAGAGGTTTTGAGCTCTGTCACCCTGTTCGCATGCACGCAGCTTGCTGGCTACCTATTGTATCTGAGTTATTATAATTTATTACCAGAGACAGTTGTGCTTGCACAGCCTGCCAGTGGTTATGAGCATTTCCCTCTAGATTATTCTTGGGTGAATTTGCCCAGTCATTTTTGAAATGGCTCAAGCCTTGGCGTTTCTAACATTTCCTGTGGCAGACTGCTCTACAGTTCGCTATGCTTCACAGTTTAGAAATACCCCCTGAAAGCCAAACCAAATCCTCATATTCTTTCTCCCAGCCATATTTCCTTGAATCAGCCTAAACAAATTACCTCGCTAATGTGTATGCCCTGCAAATACCTACTGAGAGTTATCATACCTTTTTTATTATCCATGTCTCACCTGAGCTCACTCCTTCTTCCCCTCCTGCTCCCTGGTCTCACATTATTTAGATTACTTAACAGTGCTTAAAATAGTTTTCAGACCTATTTAATATCATCTTTGTTGCAAGGTGCTTTATGCTGTCTTTGCCCCTTCAGCCGTTACATAAACTGATCTCAGAAAGGAATCATGCTACTGGCACCGATCTGCTCATTGCAAAACCTTTGTGTTTATTGCTCCTGGTCAGTGTTATCCAACAATGCAGGTGGTTTCAGAAACTCCCTCTGTGTATTTGAACCATTACTTTGTTAAAGACTGAAAGGAAGTTTATAGGGTTGTTGGTAGCAAAAACTGTTAGGGATCTGCATCTTCAGTTAGCTTCTCATTTCCAAGATTGCTGATGGCTTTCAAGAGGTGATAGCTGGCAGCACAGCCAGCCCTCCCCGTCTGACCCCCATCTCCATGCTCAATCCCAACAACAACCTGTTAGTGGTCCTGCATGGAAAGGCTGTCGTTGTCTTATTGAAAGATCTAAGGGAGAAAATATGCACCATTGCGAAATCTGAAATAAGATCTGGGCTGCCATGCTTCACTCAGCAGCCACAAAGCAGAGAGAGGAGGGGGAAGGCCATTTGCTGCATCTAAGCTAGGCTGCCCTGTCCCCATGATTTCCATGTGCACCGGCTCGGGGCACCATTTGCCTCTGCCTTTTTCTCTCTCCTTGTCCTGATGAGCATTCATCCCAACTGCCCACAGCCGCATGGGCATTCAAAGTCCACTCACATTTTTTATTTCATTTGTTTGCCTTTTTTGGTTCCCGTGTTTCTGCCAGGAAGACTGTCAGACAGCAATATGGGTGATCTCTGAGCAGCACATCCTATCTGCCTGTGTGTGTTGCACAGACTGCACCTAGCCTGGGCAGTCCAGGGGTCCACATGCACATGGTGACACTTGCTCAGGTTTGGCAGAGCCCAGGGGGTCTGCTGGCAGTGCTGCTGCGAGTATATTTCTGGACAGACATTTGGTAGCTCCGTATCAGCCAAATACCCTCATTCTTGCTTACACATTTGGGTGCACTGGAGACATCTGAAAATGCGTTTAAACTCACTCGTGTTGGTGTAAGCAAAGAGCAGCACCCACAACGTCCATCTGATTAAAGGGATGATAAACACGATACAAAGATCTTCTCCCTTAGGTGGCTGCCTGGTGTTCGCCTTAACTCTGAACTTGTGACACTCTCACAAGTGGAGATCTCATGGAGATTTTACATAAAGCTTTAGGTCCTCCCACTTACATACCTTAATAGGAGATGTATTTTATCCCCAGGCTGGCTTAGTTCAATTAACAAGGTGAGAGCTGACTAACAGAGAGCTGAAGATGTTCATGACTTACTGCACAAGACCTGGGACACTAAACATAACATAAAAACTGGTGAAAGCACTGAGTTCCAAGTGCCATCTTTCCTTTGTGCTGAACATGTGTGGGACTCCTCAGTGATGCACTTTGACCTGTAATTGCTTTGATAGCTACGTCTTTGATTGCGTGTGAAATTCTCCCCACATCTTTGACACTTTCATTTGTCTGTAAGGACAACGTCAGAATAAATAAGACTGTCGGCTACAAACTCATTTGTCTTCCCTGCAGTTCTCAGAGAGCGCTGTAATTATTTAACTTCTTAAAACTTTCACACTGTTACAACTCCCATAAAGTAGTTATTTAACTCTTGATATTTTCTGCCCAGCTGTGATGATTTAATCTAGCCTGGGTTTTGAAAGACTCGGCCAGGAAAATCCCAGAGCGCAATACAGCTCATTTATAAGGATCAGCATTTCTGCAATACCAAGCCTGAGCTGCACTCTACATCTGTCTTATCTAAACACTACCATCACACTGTATTTAGGTTTTCATGGTAAGTTAAACCACGACACATAAGTTTGAAAAAGTCATACATCTGGCCTGGAAAGATCATTCTGCGTTTTAAACATTTTGCTGAACAGCTCCTTATTATTAATTCAGGTAGAGCACATTTGGTTTGGGAGGTTTAGTTCTCTTGCCAGCAAGGGGGAAGCACTGCGGTCTCTTTGCTACAGAAGTTCTTACTTCTCAAAAAACCCCGCAAGATTAAGTCAGTGCCCTAACTATATAAATCATAGCCTTTCATAAACTTCACAAAACTATTCTGATGTGAGAATTGTGTTATAACACAGGTGAAATTCCCTTTCTTTCGTAGTGATGACTTTCACCCATGAGTGAGAAGAGATTCAAAATAGCTCAGCATAACAGTGACATTTTATATTTCAAAACCAAGCCCTCTGAATTCCAAGACCAGGAAATTCTTATGATTAAGATGCCTCTTACAGACATTAAATACTCAATATAGTTTATGTTGCTTATTAATGGTCAAGAAGAATACTTTAAAGTTTATATTTAACACAGAAATTGCAAGTATAAACTTCTCCCACTACATATATTTGCTATTGCTGAGCTAACATTGAGAGACACGTACTAACTTTTTAAATTTCCTGACTTTTATGATTGCTCAATTTTGCAACCTTAACATTATTTTGAAACTAGGATTGTGTAAAATTTTCCCCCAGAGACCAAGAGAACTATGTGCTTTTGAAACGTTGCCTTTTTGTAGCTAATTTCCCTCGGTTTGCTGGGGTTTTTCCTTCCAACTGAAAATCTCGCAGACAGGAGCAAAATTGCAGGACCTCAAAAATAATCAAATGTGTTTCTAGTACCCTGGTGCCTCAACTTTTCTGCATTTGCTGGGTGTTTGTTCTACGGTGCAGGTGTACATCTGCTATGGATCACAGCCCTGTGCAGGAAAGCACTTGACATCACTAGAACCACTTACATGCCTACGGTGAAGCACTTGCTTAAGTGCTGTCCTGGATTGGGGAATATCTTTACAGATATTTAAACTTGAAAGGAAGGTGAATTTAATTTTCCTATTGATGCATGTGGGATTTAAACAGGTGATGAATTACATCTAATGGCTGCTAGTGGGCATATTCCCTGAACATGAGTGTGAAATTGATCCTTTCTGCCTATATGGAATTGTAAAGTAGCATAATAAGCAAGAGAAAGTAGGTTCATTTAAAACAAAACACAGGTCGTTCTCAGTTTGTATCCTGATTGTTTTGCATCTCAAGTTAAGAATTTGCTTCTGTGCCCACTACCGGTTGGTTTTCTGGGGGTGAGCACATGGTGGGAGCTCTTTCATTAGCTGGTCTTTTTAGGCGAAAATTCTCCCCGTGGGAGGAGGCTTAGCAGACCCATACAACACTTAAACCCCCTCAAACAGGATTAAGTGCTGTCTGAAGGCTGCCTCTCCAAAATGAGATGGCTTTTTACCCCTCATCAGCTGAAAGCAAAGGGCAGCGTCCCTCAGTCCAAGTCAGAGGAACCATAGCATGATGCAGTACCAGTAGGCACCTGCTTCTCACTAAGTATGTCATCCTCTTCCCTCTGCAGCAAGAAGGGAACAGACACTCTATGCCTGTCTGTGATGAACTGTTTCATTACTAATCTTAAATGACACATGGCTCTACACTTAGAGCTAATGTGTTAACCACAGGAAGCCACCTATGCAAATGTGACCAAGCTGCACTGGAAAACCAGTATCTTTTTAAACAAGGGCAAATTAATTTTGCTACAAAGAGTACAAAACCTTGTGGAAGCAAAGGTCTTCCAAAGGGCTCAGCATTGTACAGGAGAAAATGATTCACACTGCTGGTAGCCTGGTTTTCAAAAATATATATAACTATGGTATTTAATTGGGAAAATACTGGATAATGCAAGTTTGCTTCCTTTGAATACCTGTCTCCCGAAACCATGTGCCAGCATCTTTTCCTGTGCTGACGAAAGTAGCTAGTTTAGGTGCTGAAAGGAAAAGGGGATACTTTTGCTGAGTTCCAAAGAAAGTGAAATACCCTCTTGTAAATTTATTTTTCACTCATTTAGGTGCCATCTGGTTGCATGCTGCAGATGCCTCTGTAAGTATCTGAAAAGGAGGGACCTTTTGGAAGCTCAAGGCTGCTGATACACTGTGCCCAGCAGCCAGAGCCAATAGAAATAGACTCAATGTACTCTATCTGGTTTTATTTCCTTCTTGCTCCAGTGTATCTGCAGGGTTTTTCCCTGCTCAGAGGTGAGCGGTGCCAGCAGCTGGTCTGGGCGAGCTGCAGCCCACTGCGAGCCCCGCTCCAAGCAGGCTGAAGGGTTTGCAAGGGGAGCGTGGAGTGTGCAGGATGGATCATCCTGTCCCTGGGAGCAGCAGTGTCTTCCCTGCTCCCCTGCGCAGCCGGCTGTGCTTCAGGAGTAAGCAGAGGTGATCCTCTGCCTGCTCCCAGGGAAAGAAGAGAAGCCCCCTGCTCTCCAGGTGCCATCAGGCTGGTCAGTGAGAAGCCTGGGGTGTTGGCAGCTCCCTAAGGCAAGGGCAGTAAAAGCACTGGATGGCGCTGGGATGACATATGGGAGTCAGCTAGAGTACGGAATGGTTTTGATTTTTTTCATTTTGCCAAACTAAAAGATGTGAAGACCTTCTACTTCTTCCTTTATTTTTGAAGAGTGGGAAGAGGAAGCAGCAACAACTCTCTTTCTCTAGTCTCTCCCCGCCACACAAAATGAAGGCATTTTTTCTGAGCACTCTACCCAAAGTGGAACAAGTTTTTCTCTGGCAGAAATTATTTGCTGTGTTAGCTATTATAATGACTTGAAGGATTTGACCATTACAGCATCACTGTCTTATCAGTATCATTATTATACTAGTCTCTTACGACTATTTCCAAGGTGACAATATACTTTTCTGAGGCAGCCACATCTTCCAAGGACTTTATCAGTGCCCATTACAGCGATGGAAAAAGCCACATGTTAGTCTAACACAGCAATTAACCCACCAGTGCTTCCTTGATGCAGCGATTCGTAATGATGAAAGCTCCAGACCTGCTGGCTCCAAGGAGTTACTTTTACTGTATCAACATTTCACATGTAATAAAAAGTATAGCCACATGAGAAATTGAACTTATCTGTGTACCCCCAGGTTTCAGAGAGCAAAAGACTTCTAAACCAAGTGATGTGATTAGGAGAAATAAGGAAATGAAATCATTTAATGGGAATGTGTAATGCATAGAAGGAATCAATAAATAGTTCCCATGAGTTATCAAGGGCCATTCAATGCTTTTTGGACATAAGCTATCTAATTCCTCCTCTTTCTATTTTACTTGTCCTCCATTCTGCCATGTATCACTGAAATATCTTGCATCCTGTGAAGATCAAATCAGCTGCCTGGTACTGTAAAAGGGTCAAGTTTTCTTTATGTTACATCTCAGACTCTCAATGAGAGCATGCTTTAAAGGACATGTATGTAAGCCTGTTTCCACACACACACATACATTTACCTTCCTTTTCCTGTGGCTTAATATGTGCTATGGGATAATCATCCTCCATGATTGCCCAGTAGCAGTAGTTCATCTGGATGCTGATAGATAAAGCAGTGCAGTGAGGTGGGCTGTATGGTGAATCATTTGAAAGTAGTTACTGCAAAAGAGAAAGGAGGCAATAAAAGCCTGCAGGCCCTCCTTGTGACATCTGTGTGACCTTGCTGTGACTAGCAGTTGAATCTGTTGCTAAATGTTTTCTGACTTACCTACCTGGTTTCTTTCACTATACAAATGGTACAAAGAAACAAAGGTAGAAAACTGTCAGTCCTGAATTCAGCAGCCACTGATGTTACCATTCACTTGAATGAATCCTGGGCCAACATTTTACTTCTGTGTGGTGTCAAATTATTCTCTTGTCACTTCTGACAACAGTAAACTTTCAGGAGACATGATGGTTAGGGTGAATGCCAGCTGACCTCAGCTGCTGAAAAACTCAGAGACATTAATTAAATTAAATTAATTAAATTAAAGACATAATTTGGACTAGCAGATTATTTCAATACAAGGTGCTGTACAGCAACATTAGTCTTCAGCTCTTTTTGTTTGGTAATGTCTGCCTGAGCCAAAGAAGGCATGCCAGCAGTTCACATTAACTCATGCCTCTGAACCCCTAACACACAGTCAGACTCTTTCATCACAAAATCTTAGTTTTGACCCTATAATAGCACCCTATATTCAATCAGGAGGATGGTCTGTCTACTGATATTTACTATTGCTGGAAAAACTGTAAATACTTCTATGCGGGTAATAGTCCTTGTGTTGGTGGAAGTTTAGCCAGGGGAGGGAAAGCTGAAGAGGGCTTCAGGCTTTGCGCCATTCTCCAGAAGATCAAAGAGATTATCTGTTGAACAGACAATGTTTTACCAGATACTGCAAACGTCTAATTTTGCATAGGAATATAAACAATTGCATTGAGTTGCAGCAAAGATCCATCTACTCCCATCATCTGTCCCAACAGTACCAGTATTTGAGGCTTAGGAAAGAGAGTAAAAATAGGAAAAGCATATAGTGTTGCTTCTCCAGAATATTGTCCCTGCAAGCTGATGATCACGGATTTCTTGTCCCTGAAATGCTGTCTTAGTGTTTCACTGTTTCTTTCATCATTTTGTCCAATTACTTTTTGAACCCATGCAAGAATTTTAAAGTAGGATCAAGTGTCTGTATGGCAGAGGGTAAAGCACTTCTTTTTCTCAATGTTTTGAACCGGCTATATCCTAGTTTCATTGTGTGTCCCTTTCTTCCCGTATTAGGTAGTCATTCCCTCTTTAAAGTCTTTGTGCTGCTCATGACCTTTAAATATACATGCAACGTGTGGACAATCCAAAACCACACAGTTTAAACCTACGTGATATCAGGAGATA
Source organism: Nestor notabilis (assembly GCF_000696875.1). Lineage (NCBI taxonomy): Eukaryota > Metazoa > Chordata > Aves > Psittaciformes > Psittacidae > Nestor > Nestor notabilis. The sequence goes on from NW_009940082.1 coordinate 27,710, forward strand.
TAAAATGGTTTGGCTTTTCATAGTGAAGCTGCATTTCCACCTATTTCCATTTCCACCATTTTCCACCTATGCAACCTGCAGTTCTTAACATAATAAAACATAATAAGCAAGAGTTCTTGGCAAATGGAGGTAAGTTATTTAATGCCTGTTGAGAACCTGTCCCCATATGTTTAATAAAGGCTTTCATTCTATAAGTGTATACTCAGCTTTAAGAAACACGGAAAACTACAGGTTTTTTGCATCAAGTGCCAAGATAATAATCATCTGGCAAGTAACTGTTTACTCAAAGTAGTAAAAGGCCACTGAAGCCAAGATTCACTGTTGCCACTATAATAATAATAATTATTTGCTAGTGACCACCAGTCTTCAGTGAAAATTTCAGGTGCCTCTGGTATTTTTCAATTTTTGCAAGGTGCCAGGTGACTCAGGTCCAGCTCTGCTGCTCTTGCTCACACTGAGTTTTATCTGATTGCAAATTAGCCTCAAAAGACTTGGGTCTAAGCAAAAAATGACTCATGCTGAGGAACAGCAGCAGAATCTGATCCTGTGTTGCTGGCCTCTAAATGATTTTTTGAGTAGCTGGCACTAAGGCTTTACATACATCTTTAAAATACTGGAGGTCTGGGTTTATTACCAAGCATAGTTTTAAAAAAGATGTATGTTATTTCTATTAGATTCTGTTTGTAAAAACTGCATATTCAGAGGCTGAATAGTGCAACTCCTGAAACCAAAAGTAAATGACAAATTCAGGCTTCCGGAATTTTGTGACTTCCACTGAGAAAATAACTCTGAAATCTCACCAGCCACATCTGCGTATGTCACTGTTCAATTATTACTGTTTTACTAGACTGCAAGTTATTTTGCCTTACACCCAATGGCCCAGGGGAAAAAAAAAAAAGTCCTTATTGACAATCAGTGATATGGAGAAAAAGTTAAAGCAATAAAATGAAAAATTATCTGACAATAATTACCATTGCAAGGCTTGCTTCTGGGCACACCATGAAAGCAATCTGAACTTCAGACCTCAGTTATTATACCACTCTATTTCACTGTAGAGCAATCCACTTGGTCCTAGGAGTACCAAATGCTGAAATCTCTTTTGGGGGAAAGAATGTACTAAAAGCATGCTAAAAGCAAAAACTCAAGAAGAGTGTTGCTTGATTTTCATTACCATGGAACTCATTTGCAGAGAGGAACTGCAGAGAGATGCACACCTATGAGAGAGCAAAACAAACTTCTTACCCCTGTCTGCCTTCAGGACACAAACCTAAAGAGACTCATATGCAGAAAGTGTTATACTTGCTGCTAGTATAAATCATAATAGATCAACAGAATGGCACCATTCTTAGCTAAACAAAATGAACATGCACTTGAAGATGAAGAGATCAAAATCTAATCAAGGCTCGCATTGCAGCAAACACAGTCACTTGTAAGTTGTTAAGTGCCTGCAGTTTGGGGCATCAGGCACTTTCAGGGTCCTAAAGGAGACACCACTACACTAGGGCCGTTCTTCTTTCCCTCTCTGAGCAGACAAGAAAAATTACCACTGACTCTCCAAGAGCAAAGAGCTTGGCAAAACCTGGTGACAGCCAAGACTTGTTTTTGCCTCCTAGCTGGGACATCCAGCCCCATGCACTGGGGAGAAGGTTGCAAATCCCCCTGTCACTGTCAGTAGCATGGGAGAGCTCTCACCCACAGGAGGGGGCACACAGAATCTGTAGTGGTTCACTGAGTGACGTGCAATTTGTAGCTTGCTTCCAGATCCTCAGGCAAGTGGCAGTAGGTCAGTAAAAGCTTTTACCATTGTTTGTTTGGGGATACAAAATCTTCATTCTTAATCATTTTAAGAATTAAGTTGTCAGGTGATCAGAAATAGGTTTCAACAGCCACTGCGTGGGAAACAACATATTAAACGGATGCTAGCTAACGTGTCCATGGTGGTACTATGCCCTGTGGTGAAGAGGAAAGGCTGTGTATGTCAGGCTGGGCACACAGGGTGTGTGAGCACAGGGGTATATACACCTGCTCCCCAGCCCAAAGAGAACTGTGACACTTTTGCTGTAAGGGAGGTTTTCTATGTTCACCCCAGCAAATGCAGTGATATTTAACTGCTACCTGCCTACAGCTCAATCTTGAAAAGATTTATAGAAAAGAAGAAAAAAAAAAAAAAAGAAGAAAAAAAGACCCATGGCATATAAAAGAAGAAATGGGGGTACAGGGATATTTGTTCACACAGCAGTCTGGGAGGAGTGCTTGGAAACGGTTCCCACATTTCCAGCTTCCTTCGGAAGAAACTTCTCCCGAGAGAGCTGAGATGCCTTCAAAGGGCATGAGTTTAAGCCCAGATCTTCTTGGTCACACCCTAGCAGCAAGTATTGGGGGCAGGCTTCATGATGTGGTCTCAAATATCAGCAAAGTGAGCAAATACGAGGAAAGCAAGGCTTTGTACTGTGACAGTGGCTGCCATTGCATTCTGAGAGTGTGCAACTGCATCTCCAGCTATCTGGGAAGCTTACCAAGAAAGAATTACAGCAATTGAAAAATGTGGCCAAGAGAGCAATCACTGCTCTTGCAGGGTAATTGCAAAGTAAATAAGGGTGCATACAGCATTTGCAAATTTTACAGCCATTATATAAAAAATATGGGAAAATAAGACCACTCTTATGACCTGTTCAGTGCACATCTTTCCAGCAAGAGCTCAGAATTGCAAATAACCAAGTGAATAATACTAGAATTAACACTTTCGAATCACATTCTCCTCTAATACACACAACACAGATATGTACTAATTACCTACTCATTTGCATTTACCTTACATTACTTGATTTTTCAACGTGGCAGGTCTTCTGAACCCAGAAAGGTATATCATTTCCATTTCCATCACAAGAGCTCAGCTGTAGGGCATCAGTGTTTTGATGATAAGATAGCCCATATTTAATATGGTCTGAGTGAAAGGCCTTACAAAGTACCCTGAAAATGCAAGGAATAGGCCAGGTTTCAAATCAATCAGTACTGCCCTGCAGTGACTCTCAGCTGTCTGAGTGATGACCGTGTCCGTAAGTGTCAAAATCATGGAAGGCTCATTTTAGAGAAAGACTGCCAATGACAATCTGCAGTCAGCAAGTTAAAAAGCTGCTGAAATGTGCCATACTATCAAGATCCGTGAAAGGCAACTATAGGAGCTGGCAGGACCGCCGCAGCAAGCAGGAGATATATGCTGGCACTAAAAGAAAACCAGCTGGCAGGAGCAACTCAGCCCAGAGAAACAGGTAACTTCTCCAGAGCAGGGCAATCTGATGCCAGGGCCTGACCATGTAAGCCGTCTCAGAGGTCTCACAACAAATAGGCTCAGGCAAAGCAGTTCCTGTGGCTCTTGATTTTCAATTAGACCTTCAGCTGTGAAATTCTTCAGGGTGTCATCACCCTTCTCCTATTTATTGGCTGTGTCAAACCATGAGCCAGGAGAACAAGACCCCATGAGTTTTGGGTCAGTACTATCCCACCAGCCTTAGTTCCCCTTCTTTCCCATGCCCTGGCAACACTCGTCCCAGCTGTCTACGGTCTGAAGAAAGTTGAAAATCAGATACAAGGAGCTCCCTTGTGGAGAATAACTGAGAGAAAGTAATTGGGTGTAGCAAAAAGGGAGAAACGAACAGATCTGCTGGAGTTGTGGTTTCATCTCTGTTAGAAGGACTGTCCCTCCTGCAGCTAAGATGGATGTGGACCTAAGGTTCCCATTGCTCTTTCTGTTTCAGGAAACCAGAATAACAACAGGAACACCTAATTTCATCTGAAACTTGCCAGGAAATTGTGCCCCTCACATTTGGATGTGGAATTTGGCTGAGCAAACTATGTTTTCATCACCTTTAAGTTAGACTATTGCAAGCAATACGTTCTCAAGCTGGAGTTAACCACAAAAAGGCACTCAGAACCCATAACTGGTTCAGGAGACTTGTCTCCTGAATCAGACATGCCAAAGAAAGCACTTCACACCAGTGCTCTGCACTCCCTCTGGACTGCTGGTCCAGTTAAACAACTGGCTTCAATGATCTTGTCTTTCAGCTGTAAAATCTTGAAATGGCCCAGGCATGGCTCACAGACCATCTTTCTTCCTTCTTCCTCTCATTATGATCAGTAGGGACAGCAGTTAACATTTTCCAAAGCACCAAAAGAGATTTAGGAGCCTCTATCTTTTTACATTGCAGTGGCTTGAGCTCCAGCATCTCCTGGACATTTTTGAAAAAATTGTACATGAAAGGAGTCTGGGAGTCTGAAATGCACAGATCTTACGCACAAAGAAGAGACATTCCCAATTGCTGAGCCCAGCTTCAAAAAGGAATGTGGTTTAGTTAAAAGCATGACCTTAGAATCCCATCTCCCTGTGATGTACTTGGCATCAGAAACCAGGTGACAGGTAGTTTCCCTGAGAAGAGATAAAGTAATTGAAACCTCCCCCATCCTCCTCAAGCCCAGGCAAGATGACAGGTTGTTGATTAGATTCTCCCTGGAGCTGACTCACAGCCCCACTGCAGAGGGGGGCTATAGTTCAGTAGTTTACTTGGCTTCTCTGCTTCATGCTGAGAAAAAAAACAAAAAGTCCTTTGTGTGTGGAGGTATCCCAGAACACAGGGAATAACTTTTTCCAAAAGAGTTAAGTACTGTAGGAGCTACATCCTTTCCATAATAGTCCATGTACTGCAGGATTAGCAGAAATACTCACCGTGTGCCTCACTGTGTATTTAATCAGCAAATACTCCATTAAACCTCCACTACACACAGCAAATTCTATTCTTCTTTTCCTTAAATTGAAGCTTCCCCCCTCCCCCCCCCCTTTCAGTTAACTGGAGATTTGGCTGCAGGAGTTGTGGATGAACATACAGAGGCACGCAACTCTGAATTGAGAAGTGATGAAAAGGAAATAAAGCTCCTTGAAAGTGAGGATTGTAGAACTTGTATATGAAACAAACGGTGCTGGGATAAGGAATAATGAAAGCTACTGTATGGGAGTGAAAAGAGAATGTGATAGGACATACAGGGCCCTTGCCAAAAGGGAAGAGGATGAAGCTCCTGAAGCAGAGAGGTGGTAAAGGGAGATGTGCAGCAATACAGAGGATGGAGGCCAAGAGCTCAAGATGTGTGAAACACATTTGGCCTGAAAAGATGTTCTCTGTCTCCCTCAGTTCCTTTGGTAGATGTTCCCCATGACTCACACATCTCTTTTTTGCCTCTCTCAGGGTCTTTTCCTCATATAACACACTGAATTTGAAACACCTTGAAAAACAACAGAGCCAAAAGTATCACCATTGCCATGGCTCAAACTGAGTAGAGAGAAATGTAAAGGATGGACTTCAAAATAAACAGGATACATTTCCAGGGTCCCTATCAGAAAAGTGTTTCAATTAGACCACTTATATGAACCTGAAATAGGGGTTTACCATCCTGCAAGTTGGCAAGGAAGAATTAGTAAATGCTAATCTCTCGCAGATAAGGCTGGTGCAGTAGAAAAGATCAAACTCAGTGTACTTCTGCTGTGTAGCTGTTGTCTTCTGATTTTACACTGTACCTTTCTTAACAACTTGCTCAAAAAAAACTTTTAAGAATCTTTTAAGAAGTGGTTTGGATATAAACAATTAATTTGTTTTGAGAGTCTTCTTCTCTTACTCATGTGAATAGCCTAAGGGACCTACCCTGCAGTCTGAGAAAGCAGAGTTTTCTCTTTAAGGTGAGTCCTGTGGCTGATTGAACTGACCTGCATTTCATACACCTCATGTTGTCATAGAATCATAGAATGGTTAGAGTTGGAAGGGACCTTAAAGATCATCTACTTCCAGCCCCCTGCCATGGGCTGGGACACCTTTCGTTAGACCAAGTTTCTCAAAGTCCCATCCAACCTGGCATGTTCCACATTTGTCCCAAACCCATCTTCTGCATCCATTCAAAAAAAAAAAATTTGATTCAACGAGGAGCAGACAATATTTCTTCTACCATATTTGTTGTTACTGACCAATACTTTACTATACAAATAGCCAACTGGAACTAACATAGAAATGTAGCAAAAACTGTGACCTTATGGGTTGGTTTCCATCAGTGTGTGAACACTGATGTTACAGAGGTGAGTAGAGCTGCCTTACAAGCAGTTGTCGACCCACCTTCAGTTCCCAGCTGGTGGAAACTCATGGTATCTCTTTTGCAGTTACTCTGTGATCAGTTTAGCGTTTGGGGTGGGGAATGAGGTGGTGGTGCAAGGGGAACAAGGAGGGCAGCTAGTGGGGCAGAACCTGAGTATTTTCTTTCTACAGCTTGTTTCATACAAGCTGTATACTTCATTTTGTGACTAGAAATCATTACAAATAGATTACAGACAATTCTGTTGTAGGAAATCCAGCCCAAATACTAAGGTATATGCAGATCTACCCAATATTTAACCCAAGAGACTGAGACCTCTTGCTTTTTGAAAGCCCTCCCCTAAAGGATAACTACATCACAAAACTAAGAACTGCAGAGCTTTTCTCTAAAGACAGTGCAGAGCTGGTACACTGGGACAAAGAACTGACAAAACTAAGTGCAACAGCAGCTTATGCTGAATTCTCCCATAAAAGTTATGTTCACTGTGAGTATGGACAGAATCTCACCTGGTGAAAATAGATGCAAATCCTCTTGCTTCATAATGAACATCGTTTTGAATGCAATGACTAGAAAACATTATTACATTTGTATGAATTGCCAATAAAACAAAAATGCCAAGCTTAAGGCTGCAATAGGCGCAACATACCACTGCACGTGTCTAAAGGCCGTAGCATAAAGGAGTCTGCTGAACACACACCAGTAGTGGGTAGTAGAAATGGTCTATGTCAAGTGAGCTTCCAGCAGCAGCTTCTTCATATAGTCCACTCTTGCTGAAGCCAAAGGGAAAGGTACTGTTGCCTTCAGCATCTGATTTTCTTGTTCAGAACAATTTTGGAAAGCTCAAGGAAAGAGCCCTGGACAATTTGCTATGAGGCCTGCCTCTCTATTTGTCTTAATGCATAGGGAGAGGATAATGTTCCAGCTGAAGAATATTTAATGTTGTTCTGGGTTTTGTGTGACTAATAGCAGTACTCTGTTGGATGTAGAGTATTGCAAATGGAGGCTTTGAGCCAGTTCTTTACCAACAGCTTATTCTAGCAGCATGGTGCTGATTAAGTAGTGCTAATAAGGGAATCTCTATAAGAATGCTAAAACTCACAGCCTGGGATTGAATTCATATCCTCAAACACTGTAAGTGGATCCTCCTATATAAGAAGGGCTTTTTCAAATCACCTTCTTCCTCTTGGGAAAAAGAGAAATATGAGAAACCCCTTAACTACCACCACTACTAAGCACACACTTCAGTTTGCTTTCCAACAGGGAAGGATTTAAGGATCTGCCTTTTCTTTCACACAAATTAATTATCGTCTCTTTTATCTTTGAGTAAACTTAGAATAGATGCAAGAAGAAATAAAAAAATATTATACTGCAAAGGCAATATTGACACAATTTTTAAAGCTGTAAAAGTCAAGTAATTTGGAATGAAGGTTGAAAAGCTGTCTTTACCTCGTCAATCAGACACAGGGAGTTATGGCAGCACCTACTGCCTGCAAAAGGAGGGGAGGGAAATAACAGCTCTCACTCAAGCTCATGATGAGTTATATTTTGGGGGATGAACAGAAGTAGCAGGTTTGGTTTTATTTCCTCTTACTTCTAAGACTAATAGTGAAAGGAATTAAAGTCTTCTGTGCAGGATGTAACTGATTCAGGTCTTTTTCCTTTTGTATCCTTTATCCAGGTATGTAGTGATAGCCAGTTAAATTCTTACATTAGTATTATCTTTGGGAATAACATTAACCACATACATTTCATAATGCATACATTGATTTTATCTGTGTGCACGGATAAGTACACTGAAGAACAAATCATGGAATAGTTAGGGTTGGAAATGACGTTAAGATCATCTAGTTCCTACCGTGGGAACACCACACACTAAATCATGTCACTCAAGGCTCCATCCAACCCGGCCTTGAACACTGCCAGAGTTGGAGCATTCACAACTTCCTTGGGCAACCTGTTCCAGTGCCTCATCACCCTCACAGTAAAGAACTTCTTCCTTATATCTAACCTAAACTTCCCTGTTTAAGTTTAAGTCCATTCTCCCTTGTCCTGTTGCTACAGTCCCTAATGAAGAGTTCCCCTCCAGCATCCTTCTGGTTGGGACATAACACTCCTGAGCTTGTAGGAGCTGATCCTTGAATGCGCAGCCTTGAACTCCCCTGCCCTCCAGAGCTTTATCCCATGGAACCTTTATAAGCAGACTTTGGCCTCCCTCAAGACTGGGTCAGGCCAGCAGATGGTGCCTCTGTGCCTTTCAAAGTAGAGTCACCTACTACTATGACCTACTGCTTTTTCCTGGAGGCACCAGTAGTGATCCTCTTCACTGGTGCATCAACAGGTTGTTCATTTGGTGCAGTGTGCGTTTCCTCGTTAGCCCCCTGCAGAACTTTGTTACAGACCTTATATCAAAGGTTTAAGGTCAAGGCTACAAGCAAGGAGAGAGAGGTGCCCAACCTGTTTAGGTTGCTAAGCTGGGGAGGAGAATCCCCAGATCTGCCTCATTGGGAATTTAAATGCAGTAGAGAGTGGTGAGAAGCAGGTTGAGACAGTCTTTTTTTATTTGGTGGAGGGAGAGTTAGCAGGGGCAGAGTGTAACATGTGCAAAAAATTATACCATTTACTTACTTCTCCTTGTAAGGGCTCTGATGAAAGCAGGAGTTTTGAAGTTCCCCAGTCTTCCAGCTGTGGCTGCCTCAACTAAGCATAGCCAAGCTGGAGTGAAAGCTAATGTGAGCATGGTTTTGGTTCTCAGGTCCTTTTATGCTGGATGTTTGCTTTTTGTTCTTCCCAGAAGAACCTGAAGCAGAGAATACTTTGCTCTGCTCTGCCCAAAAGCTCATCTCTTCTGGGGCAATTAAACAAGCTAAGTCCAACGAAATTTTGGGGTGGGAGGTTGTAAGTAATAACCTGTGATACCTTTGGTTTTTAGGAAGCTGAGGGGATTTTGAGTAACTGGCGTATTAGTTGGCACCTATGTTCAGCACCTGTTTCCCTTTGAATGTTCTGTGCAGCTCTAGGTGGTCTCCTATATAGCTGGATTTCTGCACCTCTTATGACCTCTGTCTGCCAGAATGGTCCCAGCCCTCACATTACAGAGGACACCTGGCCTGTAACAGTGAGCCCACAAGTACTTGTATTTTAGTAAGAAGTGGGCTGAAAAAACTTGTTTCCTGTGGGGCAGTGAGCATCCCTGTGGTGTCTCTGTGCTGTTTAGTAAATGCAGTTCTGCTGTTGCCTTTCTTACATTGGAAGCATTTATAGGGACAGTTCTGTCTGCCTAAGCTGCTTATTTTCATAAAATACTTAGGAACCTAATTCTCAGAAGCTTCTGCTCTCTCAAGTCCGGTTGAAGTTGATTGATAAATTCAAACTTATTGTGGTCCATAAGCAAATCATGGCACAAGGCATAACCCTCAGGGGAACAAGCCTTCAGTGTATATTTCAAACATGGTCCCAATTGCTCTGCACTAATATATGGAAGAGGCAACATCCAGGTCATAGGTTTATATCGATCAATGATCTAACGGACAATGCAGCCTTATTGATAATATTTGCTATTTCAATCATATAAGTGAGTATACGACTCAGGAACTGAGATGCTGTTGTGTACTGCTTTTCTTTAAGTATTGAGAACTGCACTTGTGAAGGAAGTTCAGTTATTACTTAAAAAAGAAATATAGCCTGAGTAGAGAGAAGAGACATGGTAATCTCTCAGAGGCTTACTTTTGTATTGTATTTACCTCAAATACAAAATTGTTAACATATTCTCTCCCTCCCAGGGAAGCATAATAGCGATATTAAAGCCAGTTTTACAATTTTCATCCTATATCTAAATCCTCCCTCATCTTGCTTGCTTCTTATATGAGACTTTTTGCTGAACCCTTTATACAGTATACGTTACTACTCTCTAGCCCTCTCTCACAAATAAACATCCTACACCTGTAAGTGGAATTTCATCTGGGCAGGAAAAATTGAAACTTCTAATGGAGAAGGGTTTGTGCATGTCTCACTGTGCCACCACCACTCTGAGGTGCATTGCTGCATGAATGCAAGCAGTGAACTGAGCGATACGCACCACCAAGATGTTATATTGAATAGAATGCGCTGGCAGAGAGCTAGGAAAATAATGGGATGGGGTTCAGGTTACTGCATCAGCATTTCTCTCAAGCAAAAATGTAGGCCACCGGATCTTAATAAGGTAGATGTCCTTACTCTCCTTTCCAGGCTCCTGTAATAACTGTAGAAAGGTAGGCAATTTTTTGGGGCTAGAGAGTGTGAGTTTAATATCATCAGTTCTTGAGTTCCATTGCTAATTACAGCTCATTTCATCGATGTGTATTGGAAAGGTAAGTTTTACCCTAACAGTTAAAAGAGAGTAGGAAAAACTGTTACAAGAGAAACACAAACCAAAACTGCAGAAGTAGCAGTCTCATAGCACCTGCTTCTGCTCTCTGTGCATTAATAAGTTCTTGGGATTTATTACAGGCTGGCTCTGTTTAGGTTAGTGCTTGGCAAAGATGTGTTCAATATGTATTCAGGAGTGTGTGAACCAGTTTTCTGGCTCCTTTCAAACAGTTTCTGCTAGTCAGAACTGTCGGCACATGTCCAAAGGCTAGGAAGGCTCTATGGACCTTTGGCAACATATTATGTGAATGAGAAAATGCTCTCAAAACCTGAAGTTTGTACAGAAATAATGTAAATACTATGTGACAATTACTGCAAAATGAAAATTTGAAAATCTGTGCATCTTTGGCCTGATTTTTATTTTGATATAGAGAATGGTGTCCTTTTTTTTGTTATTTTCTTCTTGAAAAAGTCTGAGCTTTTCACAGCTGGACCTAAAATTCAGTGTAAATTTCTGATGCTGACTTCTGTGGTCATGGAAGGGAAGCTGTTTAGAAGCAATAAATCAATAAGGTATCAAAAAATTTAATCTGCTACTGCTATTTAGTTACAAACAACAAGTATGCCAAACAGTTGAAACAGCCATCTGTGTTCACAGCATGCTAGAATAGACCCTGTTTTTTCCTAGGTGAAAATATAACACCCTAAGAGCACTCTTCCTCCCTCCCCGAATTTGTTCCCACTTATTAATAATTGGGGGGGAGAGGGGGGAAATCCTCATTTGGAACAGTACTAAATAAGCATACTACTCCTATGAACTCAGCTGGTGCAGGAGCTGGAATTTTTTTAAGCCCTGGCTGATTAAAAAAGTCCTGAACAAATACACAGGTTAAACTTACATATTTCATTCTACAAATAATCAGCTTTATATGCCTTGCTTAGGAAAACACGACAAACAGGCTTTGTTACTCATTCTCTCTCACCCGCACGGTTAATAGGAAAGACAAGAAGTGCCTGTTTTCCACAGCAGTGACTTACGCTCTCTATACAGCTCTCTGACATGCCGTCAACTTGCCTCTACATGCTTCAGAAACATCAGCACAGAAGCTGGTGGTGATAATCCCTGGTGGGCTACAAGTACTAAAGGGTAATACCATCACACACTTGATTAGAGCTGAGATGTACTGCGTCGCGAGGGGAAACAGTATACCCGCTGCTGGAAAGCCACAGGCAGTGAGTGACATGCTCACCCAGTAGGGCTGTCCTGCTGTATGCTAAGTGAAGAGCTGATCTTCTGTCTGCATCAGCTGGTTGCCAACAGTTCTCTCTCATATCATCTGACATGGATCACTAGAAGATGCTGCAGAAGACAGATCCAGTAACTACCAGAGGGCAGTGTTCAAGGAGACCTGAAAAGTAGGAATTAGAAACACATCTTCCCACATATAAATGCTGTAGGCAGATCCTTTGCTTAGAAGGAGTCTTGTGTCAGTAACCAGATGGTAATACATGACCCAAGCTATCTAAATTTATCATGGGAGTAGAGGTGTCAGAAAACAGAGTGTGCCTAACTGTTTGGTGTAGGATGCAATGCAGGAATGGAAGCATCAAGTTTATCTGACTATTTGCAGTCTCCTAGAGACCAGGAGCCTCTGAGCTTTGGAGTGGTGGTCACTGAGGTGGAGACAACAGTGCAGCTGGGCCTGACAACTAGCATGGGTTCCATTTAACTTAATATACATCAACTCCCTTTTTTACCTACAACTGTATGTTTTACAGCATGAAAGCTCAGCCTTCAGTGTCAGACCAGGATGAATAGTTGGTTTTCCTACCCCACTCCTCCTCAAGCCCAACACCAGACCCCCTGTTTTTTTTGAAACATGAACTTGGAGGGACATAGCTAAACTAAGGAAGAAAGTCATATTAGGAGTATGCAGCTGAAAGTATTTTACCTCTTTTTTCCTTATCCCTTTCTCTTGCTACATTCCTCTACAGGGAGCAGCTTGCCTTTGCAGGAAGGTCTGTTGGATTGGCTATAGACTTTGGAGTTGTCTTTTCCCTCTCAGACCCCAGAAGGGACTTCTTGACTGCACCTGGAAAATAGGTGGGAAGTATGGTCAGAGTCGAGGTGGGGCAAACAAGAGTATTATCTTTCTCTCTCCTAATTCCAAAGCTGTTTCAGAAACAGTACACCTTGGGCAAGTATAAATATTCTTCTCCAGACCCTCCACTTATTTTGATGTTCTGAAAGTTGAACATGATGCGGATAGAGTAGAAGGAGGAGAAAGGCTGCAAAATAGTTTGGTGGTATAGGACAATCTTTTTTTTATTCCCTTTGGGAGCTGTTTCTGCGGAAAACTGTGGTGAAGGTCAATACCATATTGGCACTTGTGAAACACTATGGGTATAGTGATGAATGTCCTTGAGGAATAAAAGTTTTCTTTTTTGCTAACCTCTAATTCTTAAATATGTACTTTCAATGAGAGAAGACATCATCAGTGTTGTAGGATTGGACTTCGGAGAACATAACAGCTCCCAACCCAAAAAGTGTTAGAAGGCTCCCTGGAGCTATAGTCCTTTGTATACATGGTTAACATTTCCCACCACTTTATCACCTCAACAAAATGAGAATTATGCTTTCCCTTCCCTTATGGAATACCTCGCAAATTCTGCTTGTTGGAGCTTGAAAGGCAAACTGGTAAGGAGGAATATGAAACAGAATTTCATCTGTCCTCAAAACCATGTGAAGTTGGGGATGGATGCTCTCTCGTCAGGCAGCAATGCATTGCTGAGTGGGAGCAATGAAGCCAAGTGTCTCAGTGCAGGCTTCAAGAGCCTCTTTCAATCATCTGCCTCCTACAAAACGCTTCTTTGTACTCATTTTTTTCGGGGGGTGGGGGGACGGACTTGGTGGTGGATGGGGGGAGAGACAACCAAGTACTTTCCGCTACTACCCACTAGATGTCAGTGTGCTCTGCCTCTTCAAATGCCCCCGGCTCCTACCGCAGAGCCGCTGTTCTCCCTTTGTCCCTGCCCGCATCCACCAGCGCCCCGGGGTGCCGATCGCGGAGCCGCGGCTGGGCAGCGGGAAGATGCCCCAGAGCTGAGCTTTCCTGTCACGAAGCTCCTCTGGTTTTCATGGAAGGAAACTTGGAAAGTTGTGTTGGTGCTGTCGAGAGTCAGCAGTCGGGACTGTCAGATAGATGGACGCGTAAAGGCTTGGGGGTGCCTTTGGATGGTTGAGTCTCATAGATGCACATCCCTTCCCAAAGAAATGGGTCTGAATTGCCTTGGAGATGCTGCAGACATTGATATCTGAATTGGAAACTTGTTTGTTTACTGCAAGGCCACATCATCATGAAGCATTTATTAAATGGCATATCCAGTATTCTTGAATACAAGGCTATAAATTTTCACTCTGTTTGATGAATGCTGCCACCAATAAAGACTCTTTAGGAAGTGCCAAGTCTGCAAAAGGCAGATCTTTGCACTAGCCATTAAGCTCCTTATCCTTGCTTCCCTGGAAAAGGTCATGGATGTTTCGGCTTGATGCGTTTGTTGCAAATCATTCCAAAGAGAGGAACCAGCCCAACATTGAATCCAGATGTAGGTTCAGAGTCACCCAGCCTCATTGTCCATGCTCACAGCTGTTGGAGCTTTCCTGATCCCATGTTCTGGGCCTATCTCAATTGCAGACGTTTCACTCTTGATTTATTTAAAAAAAATAAAAATCCCACTGCCACTATATCATCAAGTCTTGGCAGATCTGTAAAAATCTTATACGGTTTCAAGGGGCTGACTCTTGCAAAGAATATTAATATTCCAGAAGTTTACTATTTAACAAAACACATTGGAACAAACTGTTATAGGTGATGAGGTAAGAGAGAATGCCTCCTTCAGATGTTTGATATACATCTGAACTGTAAGTTTGTCACAGTCTTCACAAAGCCTGAACAAGTAGATCAGGTATTTGAGCATTTATCTATATTATTTATTCTGTGATGGATATACAGGGCTAGCATGAGATTTCTTTTAAGGGAAACACAGATCTGTTCAATGTAAAGCAGATTAATTGTTGTAAATTAAAACTGAAATGCAGCAGGAAACCCAGCAACAGCTCTTGCCAGGGTAAGCCAGATATCCACCCGATTGATCTCATCATTACATAAAACAATATTAGGAACAATTTCTTAGCTGACTGGTCTTACTGAACTATGCAAGAGTCTCCCCAAGGTGATGCACTAGGTCCCACTGCCTGACTCACTGAGTACTGCTGCAGACAAACCACTCGCAAACTTGGGGAACAGTTCTGGGTTGGCAGAGGTGGACCAGATGATCTAACAGTCTTTTTTGTTTTTTTCATATGTCTCTAAATTAGGACTGAAAAGCTTTATGTTTCAGCAAACAGTGGAGGAATATGACCAACTCTTTCTAGAAACATACAATTTACTGTACTCTGAATCATATAGAACATTAGGAAAGAATAATTCCTTAAGATATCTCATTAAAACTTGTTCCTTCCATGAGGCATAGAAATCTTCTTCTGCCCATCACAAGACTGACACTTTCATCTTTTTGAACTCTGAAACCCTTTGTATGTGTGTGTTATTTGCCAGAGCCATGCACAGTTAATATAATACAAAACTTTTTTGTTCCTAATGTTGCTGTGACATGAGTTTCCTTTGGGAGGATTTTTGTGGAGTGTAATCCTATGAACTACATAGACTGCATATGTTGACTTACAATGTCTGTGAAAGAGCAGATTTTGGAATAGGTGTGAATAATTGTAACAATAGATCACAGTTGTTTTAAGGTCAAGAAAGCAAAGTAGTATTTTTCACTGTGTGGAAGGACTAATGCTTTTGTGACCCAAGACAAATTGTCTGCTTGGACTCACTAGCATTGAGACCCAGGCTAAGATGACTTCTCATTAATTGCTCTTGGGTTGTTGCCAAAATGGAATTTTCTGCTTCTGAAAACAAATTCTAGTTATTGTCAAGAATGGAGGTTAAAATGGAGAATGGAAGAATTTCACACCCCTGTGGAGTGCCAAGTCAGACAGCAATGAGGGTGCTTAGGAAAGCTACTGGAGGACAGAGGCTCTTCTAATGACTGAAGCACAAAATATGTGGATTCTGGGGGTTTGAAGAAACTTTATTTGAAACTCATTGGCCTGCATATTTGGCTGCAGGACTTGCCAGAGGAACGTTCTCCTGGAAGGTACTTAGGCATTGCACCAGAGCAGTACTCTTCCATTGTAAATTCAGTTTATTTGTTTTGAATCTTAATGATAGCCCAGGAAAGTGGAAATCAGTTGAAACCAAGTGGTTTGTAAAGGGCTGTTTTGCCTGAGGGCAATGACTGGGAGGCAAACTATTCCTTCTTACTCTGTAGGCTTGTACCTTAGCCAAGGGACTCTATTTGAGTGCCGTCTGTGCTGCCGTGCCGTCTGTGCTGCCATGCCATTTGTGCCTAAGGAATTTGGGAAGGGAGAGGGCACATGCACATGGGAACAAATGCTCTTAAAAATCTCTTAAGTAACTCTTTATGGGAGAGACATACAACATGTTGAATGCCATCAGAGGAGAAGAAGTGAGAAACAGAGCAGAACTCCCACATAAGCTCTCTACTCATGTTCTCAGATGTCCATCCAGGATCTAACTCCCTTTAAGGACCTTAGAGGTTTTTATTTCCCCTGGGCTTTTTCACCCTCTAATTTGGAGTCATTTACTTTAAAATGGACAGCTGATGCACCATGGCTCATTTCCCTGAAATGCTTCTTGGAACTACAGTATCGCATTGTCTTAGAAAGGACCCATTTGACAAGCCTCCCTCAGCACCCTGTTTTAACCTGCTCTTGTCAACCACTACTTCAGTTAGTTCAAGAAGACCTTAAAAATCTTTGCTTAAATGAATCCCAGGTGAAGGATCCTGATCTTCACACGTGTACACAAAAATGGGAGGGGGATGTGTGTGTGTTTGGGGTTTTTTTTAATGCTGTATCCAGTTATAAAGCAGGCAAGTTGAATAAGATTTGTAGCATATTAGTTTGAATCTTCAGTTAACAAGGAATAGAAATAGCTGCATTCACCCTGAGACTTCTCTCTTGCTTTAAAACAGCCAAATAATCTCCACAGATGTCTGTTTATTGACTCCTTTCAAATCCTTTTGGTTTTTCTACTAGCTCCAAGCAGGACTTGCAAATAAGTTCTTAATATCGCCTCTGACCTGCATTTGATCAAGTTATTAATACACAGCTATTTTTAGTTAGGTGAAAGAAAAGGGTCTTGTGACAGGGAAAACAAAAGGAAAAAGTGTCATTCTGCTAAATGTGTGAATGAAACCATTTTATATGATACCAGCTAACATGATCTTTGAATGTCCTTTCCTGGTTTGTTGCTGACTCGCTCATCTTCCCCACCAAACAGCACTTAATCTTTCATGAACTCCTTTGAGGCATTGTTTAAGCCCTTATATTCCACATATATGTAATAAGCTCTGAAGATTTTGTTACCAGATATATTTTTTTTGTAAAAATGGATTTTTATAACATGCCACGTGGTTTGTGACCACAGCTGTCCTTGGCCATGTTGCATTGTCATAGTCATATGGGTGACAGCTGTCAAGTATTTGAGCTAGTCTGATGCTTTGAATAAACTTTTAAAACTAAAAGGGTTAGGCTCTTCAAGGTTTCCAAGTAAGAAGAAGAAAACCTTGCCTGTGTTTCCCCATGGCATTTATTTATTGGTAAGATAGATGGAGAGAGAACACCAAATCCCTTGAAAGCAAAACTCTTCAGTTAACATTTTCATGAAGGGAGTAAGTGGTAGAGGTCTTTTACCACCTGCAGAGTGCCAAAGTTGCTCTGATTCTACCATCTCTTCTTCTGCCCTTACCCTTGCAGCACTGGGAGCACTGCCTTTGCAGTACAATCTTCTCCTTGCTTGTGGTTTGTGTAAAGTGGTTCCTTGTGGTTTGGGGGCTGGAAATAGCATCAGAAGGGAGTGGGGCAAAGCAGCTGCTGGGCTTCAGCAACACTCAGTCCTGTAGAGGCTCATGGAAGGCAGCTGCTGGGGAACATGGACGGTAGCTGCACCACATCTGGGAGACCATATGCTTGTCAGGAGGATGATCACAAACAGGGAGAGAGGCACAAGGAGGTGGCTTTTCTTTTGGAAGACTACTGGCTTGGAGCATCTCAGACTTAATTTGCCATTTGTGAGCCCTTGTGCCCAATCTTGTACAGTTCAAGCATTTACTGTTCTGGGAGGTAAATATCTTTTGATATTTCTTCTGGTTTTACCTTCCCTCACTTATTCTCCATAGCCTGTTTTTCCTCTGGGAAAGGTTCAAGCTTTAAATGGACATTTCCCCTGACAGTTTTTACATTCCTATTAGGTACAACTCCTAAAATGCTGGGGTTTATTTTTCACTGTGTTCAGACTGTGTGCCATAATGGAGTGCCTAGCACCCTACTTAATCCAGCGACCTGACTGTGCTGCACTGCAACTCTCCTTTGGCTAACATAGCCAGGTTTTCTTCTCCTAGAAGTGGGGTGCAGGCAGGCTGACATTATATCTTGGTCTCACCCAATTCTTGGTGATGTAAAAGCCTAGCCAATTGCTCCCTGGACTCAGAAGTTAGGAGCAATCCCAAGTTCTGCAGCTGCAAAACAGCTTATGTGGCTCAGTTCAAAATCTGTTCTCAGCTGCATGGCCTGTTTCCCTGTGCTTGAACAGTGCACCAGCAATTTTGTCTGAAAGACCTGGTGTGAAAGAAGAAGGTTTTTGGTTTTTTTTTTTTGGTCATAGCAGCAGCCTGACTTAATGAAAAATGTTTCATTTTAAAGAAAAATCAATTTTCTTTTCCTAATACCAGCAGAGCATCAATCTTAAAAGCTGGCTTGGGTGAGAATGTATGCTGGCTTTGCTCTAAAACACAATTTCTTAAAAAAAGAATATGGAGGAATATCATTTCCATCTAAACTGGACAGCATACAGTGTACAGTAATAATGACAATTATGAGTTCTCAGCTGCGACACAGGTTTACAGACCATGGTGTATATTTAGTCATGTGGTAATTAAGCCACTGATTTCCTCCCCCCGCAAGAAATGACAAACTGACTGTTAGCTAACCATTGCCGAAATAGTTTGTATATCGATAGGAGTTGCCTAATGGGATCAAAACTATGAAGAAATCTGTAGGTGAAGATCCCATTTTCTTTTCTTTTCTTTTTTTTTTTTTTTTTTATAATTCAATCTCCTTGGGGGTTATTTGAAATGTAAAACCAAGACTTTCTGGTTCACTTTCTGAATAGTACCCAGTCAATAAAGTATGTTATATTACCAGTCCTAAAAGTCAATATGTCTGTTAAGTTTGGCAGTGTCTGTTAAATACACAACCAGTCAAGCTGTATCACCCAGAAACATGAGAGCAAAGTTGGCACTGGTCTCAGTTTCAGTTCTAAGAATTGCAGGATTATGATCTTCTATATTATCTTAATAGATACATTTTGTGATCAGGATTATGCAGAAGTCTCCTCTGTGAGTAATTTCTGAGGCAAAAGTTCAGCTTTTGTTACGGTTATTCTTAAGGGTTTATTGAATGACTTTGAAATGTAGTGCCCGTTTTATCATCAAAGCAATCTTCCACGAAAGTATATAGGCACATGTGAAGGTGTAATTAATGCTGTAATCATTGCATCTCTGTGTCTGAAATTGATAGTTACTTGCCTATTTTCTTGTACAGAAACTTGCCAGTTGTATAGGTTTGTTATTGAGGATAAACCTGCACAGCATGACTAAAGATCTCTGAGGATGGAGGAAGCAGGGGAGCAAAAGTAGTTGCAGAATCAGTCCTGCTGACTAGCAGGGTCAATTCCCACATTTCAGCAATCCATAACACAGTGGAGGAGGAGCCACAAAAAGAAAACACATCTCTGAGGCATAGCCAGTAATCCTCACATTACATGCTGAAATCAAGCCTGTTTTACTGTGATCCTAATCTCAGTCCACCACTTCCACATCTAAACATCGCGCGCACGTCCGTATAGAGGACAGCTTCCTGCACTGACCAAGCGCCAGTACTGCAGCAGATAAGGAGCGTGAGCTGTATTAATCTATTATCTTCACTTTCTCTGTCTTTTTTTTAAAGCATTTGAGTCTCAACCTAAGCAGCTATTCAGACTGCTGGTGTAGTTCGAAGGTTTCTCAGACAGTTCCTCCTGCAAAGACCGTATTACAAACATTAAATCTGTAATTAAGTACAAAAATAGATGCTGGGCTCAAAGCCTATCTCTAAATCAAACTTGCGTGAGGCAGGGTGGTGTTACTGGAACAGTCTCAAAATCAGGTTATGAACCATGACTTGGCTCAAATTCTCTCCCTAGTCCTCAGTCTTTAGGTTTGATATATACAGGAATTCTGCAAGGACACACTGTAATTTCCAATTTATTTTTGATCAAATTGGCCGTACAATTGGACAGGAAAATTCTGGCAGTTCAGAGACTAGTCCTGTAATCACTGAGATTTCTTTGTGGCCATAAATATAACTATTCCAATTAAATTTACTAGTAATTTTCTTAGGAAACATGAATTTGAACCTTCTGGGTAGATCAGACTGACAATTAACTAGGATGTAGCTACATTAGTGATCTCCTGATCATTGTCACTTACCATGCATTGGGCCACAGCACAGAGCAGTCTCCAAGTACATAAACTGTTTTCCTTTCAGATTGAATGAAACCAGACAACATGTTCCAGTGTTGCTCTTAATGCTCTCCAATTGTTTCTACATATTCAATTCACAGGCCCAGACTGAAACTATAAAATTTGCCTGAAGTAAATTCCCTTGAAGCATGTGTCATCTGCACATCAGACACTCACCACCATTTTTTCACCCTATAAATCTACCATTATCAGGCCACATGCTTGCTAATGTAGATGTAGCCTTAGATTTGCAGTCAGAGAGTTTAACAAAAATCACTTGGAGAAAATTTCTGGGATGTCTTCAGATTCAGCAGTGCGAAGCTTTTGGCAATGGAACCATATTCCTTTCTGAGCATTTTGTGATTTAAAAGCTGTCATTAAAAGACTTGTGCTGTGCCATTCATTGTTAGAATTTATTGAAGATTGAAGGAACCAGATCTGAAGTTTGAGTGTGTGAATTTGCAAGTTGTCTTTTTTGACGACTGATAATGTATTACCACCTAATGATTTCTGCTTTGCCACTGGCGCCTGAGAAGCACAACAGGATTTGAGTATGTAAACAAAGCTTAAAGGCTTGGATAGAGAGGATAAATGTCCAAAAATCGAGGCTCTGTTGTGCAAGTGGTCACATCTGAATATACTGCAATTTGATTTCTAAAACTTCTGGTGTTCCTGTATCATCAAAATTTTTAAAAGAAAAACAATTTGTAAAAACATAAAAATTCTTTGTATTTCAGTGGATAAGAAAAGGCAAGTGGGAGGAGAGGCAGGGAGAGAAAGCAGATGAAAATGGGGAAAGTAAGCACTTCATCTTACGGTAAACTTGCTAATGTAAGAAAAAATGAGGCAAAATAAGACCAGAGGCAAAATAAGACCAGAGGCAAAAGCAGAACTTGGCTGCTTTTGTGTGTGTGTGTGCATCTGAATGCAACAGGAGTAACACCCTTTGCCCTGTCCCCAGTTTTTGTTGGCAAATATCTGAGCTATTTAGGAGTCAAAGCTACACATGGCGGTGTGTACAGAAGCTTTTGGACAAATCAGTTAGTCAAGTCTTTCTGCCCATGTGACAACATGTCATCTTGAGCTCCTACATATGTGACGTTCCCTGATTTATGAACTAAGCAAACTGGGTAAAACAGTGGGTAGTTCAGACACACAGTCTTTCATATCACCCAAAATTTTTGTGGCCTTCCCATCCCATATGCAGCTATAACCAAGCTATTTGCCAAGAAAGTTCAAAAGAGTGTTTCCTAAACATTAATACTATACCCTGGTTAATAGGTGCTTTATGGAGATACAACATGCCCACTGGGAGCTGGCTTGTCTTGTGGGATGCTCCTGCCTGTGTATGATGCTGTACATGCTCAGAGTCTACATTCAGAGCCTGCTTTCTGCAGTTCCTTGCTCTGCTGTATATGAGCCCCTAAACAGCAAACTACACTGCAGCACAAGCCTGGATGAAGCTTTTTCCTAAACTGAGCTATCCAAAACAGAAGCCATTCCCAAACCATATGTATAAGCAGCTGGTATTAGCTCTGAGTTTAAAAAAATAATAAAAAAAGGTGACAAATTGCATGCCTACCAGAAGATCCATATGCTTGAAAACCACTGCTCTGCTAAACCAGGCTTTTAGGTTCTGTTCTTTTCTCTTGCCTACTCTCTTTCAGATCCTCCTCATGGATTTCTCAATGAAGCATCGCCACACAGTGCAGATTTGGCCCATGCATTTTAAGAACTTTCAGGATTTGCTCACTCATACCTTAATTTATGGCAGCAGTTAGGAGTGGCTTAAGAGGAAAGATGAGCATCCAACATGACTCGTTAAAAGATCTGCCAGTCTTGGTTTTACCTGTTTCAGCACATGTTCAGGTGACATTCATAGAGTCTTGAATTACATCCTCAGCAGATGGGGATGTAAAGCCATGGACAACTTTGTTTTTATGTGCTATCACCTTTCTCAGGTGATCAATCAGTGTGCATTTACTTGCGAGCAGAATAGCCTTAAATTTACTACCCGATTTGCCGTTCACTAGGGTATATTTAACCTTTATGTGTCAACTTGCTCTGAAATACATAGAGGCTGAATTTATACTTCTGTTCACGAGATGAGTCTGTCGTGAAAGGCTGTGGCTACATACCATAAGCAACTGGAAAACCAAATCTTCTCTGAATAGTAGTAACAAGATGCCTTTAATTTGGCCAATATTGATTTTAATAACCAGTCTGCTAAGTAAATTCAGTACAGATTTAAAAAGAAAAAAAAAGTCTTTGATTTTCCACAGGTTCTGTGATAACTTGTTAGAGTAACAATTACCACTATAATTGTGTCAAGCTTGGTTGTTCATCACAGATGTGATAATGTCGCAGACCTGGACCACCCCGTCAGCTTGTCAGCTTTAAAACATTACTCCTGGAATAATGAAAAATTGCAGCTTCTCAGTATGGCTTTTTGATTTATGGGCAGTTCCTCAGAGATTGATTGGTTGTTTTGTTTTGTTACCTGGAA
Source organism: Nestor notabilis (assembly GCF_000696875.1). Classification (NCBI taxonomy): domain Eukaryota; kingdom Metazoa; phylum Chordata; class Aves; order Psittaciformes; family Psittacidae; genus Nestor; species Nestor notabilis. Next base: position 50,394 of record NW_009940082.1, read on the forward strand.
TGAATGATGAATATTTTAAAAAATACTTAATGTTGGATCCAGTGCAAATGCGATAATTTTACAGTGACTTGTTTAGTTGTTTCCAGAATAATTGGACATTATTACCTGCCCACCATGCGTGAACTATAGGTCTCTAGAGGGGCTAAATAGCTTCAGTTGATGTTTCCTTAATATTTCAATGTAGTTCATCTGCAGTGTTCATACAAGAGTTTTTACCAGATGGTTAACCAGCCCTGTAACGACATTTCACATTTCCCGTCTATTACTCACCAATGGAAAACCATACAATTTGATTCACTGTTCAGTGTAACTTATGAGTGACTCACTTGTATACCTGTACTAAAGAATCATAGCCAAGTGTCCCAGTGAGGTTAAATGGAAAGAGGGTTTGCTATTACCTTGAGTAGGACCAGTACAGACATCTACAACATTGAAGCAAATAACTTCCTCTCTTTTTTATGATTTAAGAACAAACTCGGTTTTTTAAGGCTTTTGCTGTGATAGTTTGGCAAATAAGACAGTTGGATATCTACCCTGAGAGGGTTTTTATTTTTCATTAATGAAGAATACATTATGATTTGAAACCACTTGAAAACCTCTGGCTCTGCAAGTGGATGTGGGAGAAGTAGTAGTAGGTAACTGCAAGGCCGTGAATAGCTGACTTTCATTTCTAAAAAATGTACTATTTGTTCTATTCCTAAATGTCAAGACAACACCCACCCCTCCCCTTTGGCTTCCCTGACTCGTCCATGTTGTTTCAGCCCCTGCAAAGCAGTCTCCTGGAAACCAAGAGCCACCTCGGGGCATTGCCTACAGCTGGGAGGCACCACTGCTCTCTGTCTCATCAGCTGTGGAGAGACAGCTGGGAACAGAGGTCGTCTCGCTTCTGGTGCTTTTTGAGCAGGGGGGAGGTGAGGGCAATATGTAAATCAAACTTATCTTTGTCTCCGCCAGGCAGCATGTAGGCTTTTTAATAGGTTTGGAGGTTTTTTTCTATAGAGTTTCATTATGCTGCTTTTACAAATGGACCATTTAGATACGCAGTGTCCTTGTGTCTGATAACCTATCAGTATTTTATTTGTTACCAAAGATCTTCAGCATGGATTAGGTAGTGGGAAAAGGTTCATTTTGAGAAGACATTCAGAAAACTGTTGTTTCAGGATATAATCTTGTCTGTGTGCTGTCAGAAGTCGCACACCAGGAGCTGGATCTGTAGGCAAAGACTGTTTTCTCTACCTGCTATCCTTGTTACTCTTCTTTGAATCCACACTCCTCTTTTTTTCCTATTTGGTCTCTATATGATTTCCAGTTTGAGCTTGTTTTTTTCATGTCTGGGCTCTTCACATTGGTTGAAGGCTCCTACACCCTTTTTGTTCTATACTAGTTTTGCAAACTCTTATGTTTTCTATTTGACCATCCCTTGGCAAAGTGAAGAAAGATGCTATTGCAGCAATCAGTAGCCTTTGATCTGTTGGTAACAGGTCTGAGGACCAGTGGAAAGGAACCAGGATTGGATCCCTGGAATCCCAGAGCCCATCTCCCACAGTTATGAACAAATGTGAGTTGGACGCTTTGTCTGGAGAGCCAAGAAAGAAATTACTGCAAGGCCCAAAATGCTCCTCAGGACATTTTTGCAAATTTCACATATAAATAGAGGAGACGTGTAGCAACTTCAGGTGTTACAGTGTGTCTCAAGAAGAGAATGAGGATATTACCAATGTCTTAAGACACTGCTGTAAGTCAGAAAGCTTCCATAATCTGAAGAAGTGGACCATGTATTGAGCTGGCAAGGGAGGGATCCCTACCAGAGAAAGCCTTCCTCATTTTCTGGATCTTGCCCAAATTGCTGGGTTTTATCAAGAGCTCTCTACTTTTTAGTAATCTGATCTTACAAAAATCTTTTGTTCTAACATTTCTTCCCTGGCTAATGTCTGTTTTGCAATGTGGCTACTTGACATGTGCATTGCACTTCTATCCAGTTTTCCTTCTTTGCTCATGAAATTCCTGGCTTCTTAGAGTTTTTCTTGACATGAATCTTAGGAATCTTGCTGAGCATAGCTATCTGTAGGAGTCTTTATAATAAATGTATAAACTAGGAAATCATTTTTTTATGATAGCAAGGGAATGGGTGTGGGATGACTGCTGTATTAGTATTTGAATTGTGCTACTTTATTGTTTCGGTCTGTGTTATCTCCATCCCTGTCTTCTCCTTAAAGGATCTTAGGGCCATGACTACCTACTTATTGTGTATACTTCACCAAATGCCTCATTGGACTCTCTAAGTGTTGCTGAAATCTGTTATGAATATTTGACATGGTAGAAAGCAAAGAGAGGAGAAGGTTATATTCAGAGTTGCACCATATTATTTTGATGTCAGAAAGTCAAATTGAAAGACCTTTTTTCCACTTTTCTGTAAAATAAAATAAGAAAAAAGCTCATTTTTATTCATAAAAGAGGCTGCTTCTTTAGCTGGAAATAATTTTTCCCCGTTCACTAGGAATATAAATAATTCCAGCAGAAGAGAACAGAGAAGCCACATTAATCATGTATGTATGGATATATTTTGTTTCAAAATTATTTTCTTAAATCTAAAAAACATTCATGACTGTCCTATTCAAGTACAGTAGTTTCCATAATATAGTGGACATATATAAGTATTTATTTCTTTCCTTAGAGACTTGGGTTTTAAAACATTTTTCTTTTTAATATCCAGAATTCATGTAAGGTTTAGGATTGACTTAGGTTGAGGCCATAATTCTTAAAACGCTTGTGCATATGCTTGACTTTAGGAATGTAAGTCTCTTTCAGTTCAATAGAACAACTTTGTCTAAGTTATATGCTTAAAGAAGATCAAAGGCTAAACCTAACTTCCAAGTAGAAGTTACAAACATTACTTATAATGATCTAAGCCATGAAAAAAATAAAAAAATGGCCTTTTTAAAAGTGACTGTACTTTCAACCAAGACAGGATAAACTATAGGTGAGAGGTGGAGCCCAGGTCTGTGCTGGTCCTGTGAGTTATCCCTGCATGAAAACCAGCTTTTGCAGAAGTGGGAGGCAGAGAGGCAATGGAAACCAAAAGGGTTGGCAGAGAATGGAAAAACTATGAATTTGGTGAGGCTCAGAGTGTTTCCAACCCTTTCAAGTGAGTTTAGGCTGTAAAAAGAGGTAGAGAACCGCTGTACACGTAACATTCCTGACGGATAGCTCCTTTGAAAGCACAACTTCGCCATACTTGTAAAAGCTTCAGCAAAGATCCCATTGCACCCACTGCAAAGTGTCGTAAAAGTTTATTTTGACTTGAGAAAATTGCAAGGGCTTGATAGCCATTGTTTGGAGAGGCACAGCGTCTTGGCTGTCTTTACCCGCACTGTACCCCCAAGCAAAGCAGGATGGCTGTAGAGCATGAGAGATGTTTCCAGAGGCACAGAAGGATTAAGCAGACAATTGTTGCTGGACGCCCCTAGTAGAGAGGCATCCTTTCCTTTTTGTGTCAGTCAGAACTTTTTCCATCTGCCTTTTCCACAGTGACAGCACAGTGAGGTTATCAGAGAGTTCATGTGGCTGCTAAAGAAGTTTAGGGATGATTTAAGGGACAGGGGTGCTGGGAACTTTGAAAATAAATTAATTTCCTGTGGAAATATGTTTTGTGTCTTGGTGAAATAGCAGGGCCTGAACATGCTTCTGGTTTTAATAAAAATGTTTAGAGCTTGGTTTTTGCTTTTGTCAGTTGAAGAAAATTCAGCCATCTCCACTACAAAGCATTTGCATGTGACAGAGCAGCTGGAAAGTTTGGTTTCCCAGATGGCATCCAGGGATTTTGCAGTAATGGATGGTCATTTTAACTGCTCTCCTATGGAGATCAGAGCCATAGATGAAGGAAGGAAGGCAAGGCTCCAGAAGCAGCTACTGAGAGCCATGCTTGGCGGTGGAAATAGGGAGGCTCCAGAGATAGAGCTGGAAGGAAGAGTCACTGGATGCAATTGAGAGACAGAGGCAAAGGCTAGAGGAAGAGGTAAAGCAAGTATCTCTAAAACCATGCTGCAGCAGGAAGAGTATCCGAAGGAGCACCAATGAGATCACATAAGCCAACGGATACTCTCTGGGATGCCAGTGACAGCCTGGACTAGTAGCAATTACTCCAAATTGTTTTCTGATTTGTCTTATTACCATAGCCTTTATTACTAACTCTGTCCATGTGTATTTCAGTCTGTGAGGAAAGAGACAAGTATTACAATATATACTCAAAGCACAGCACTAAATATTGTCTCTACTGCCTTTATAATGCACGCAGAGCCTTGCTGTAGAGTAGGATGATGTGCAAATTTGCCATTTTCTTGCAGGAGACTCTCCAAGATGGGCTTTTTGTCAGCTCTTCCCCACTGCTGCTGCCCCTAAGTTGCATTTATTTAGGCATCCAAACTACTAAAATCCTTTCTTTTTCTTCCTAAACATTTGCAATGCAGTGTGGGTGGTGTAAGACTTTGATGCTACAGGACATGCAGTGCTGTACTCAACAGGAGTACTGATTTCTTAGTCCTTGTTAGAAACAACCAAATAAAACTTGGTGAGAAATTTATTCAGTCTATTAGCTTTCCCGGTTCATAACTATTAGTAATTTGCAATTACTTAACACTTGTTCTAATTTACTCAACAAATATTTTAGTGTTTCTTGCAGTCATGGGCTTTCTTGAAGAGTTTGCTACAGATTTTCAGCATTTTGTGTTCAAAATTTGAAGTCCACAGAACAGTTGAGACTGAGCATATTCTTAGTATATTCTCTGCTACATCACTAAGCAAATGCAATTTTTCAATTTGAGGTAGGAAATGAAGAACAGAAACCTCTGAAGGTTTTCTTCCCCTAAATAAAAAGAAGATTTTCTTTCTTTGTTTAAGAATAAGTAGCAAAACCACCTGAGATGGGCATGTACTAACATAGATTTAAAAATTAAAAGCACAAACGATTTCCTTCTACATCTTTCAGAGATTTAGTTACAAAAGTCACTGTAAGATTTGTTGGTTAAAAGCGTGGAGTTTCAGCACACTTACAGGGAAAGAGAGTGTGATAAGAGTAATGACATTGTTTCTGGCTTGTCCCTACCCTGCTTGAGATGCCTAACTCTGAAAATTCTATTTTGGCTATGCAAGTTATGGAACATCATCTACAGGGTGGAAGCTCAAATGTGCAAAGCAGATTTTCAGCTGGTGTGAACTGTAATGATGCCAGGGAAATAAATATAGTTTTGACAGTCTGCATTAGCTGAGTTCAAGCTCCTATTTTGAGGTATAAAATTTGGGAATGCCAAAGAGCAGAAGTCAGGAAGATGAGGGAATCTGCTTGCAGCAACTTGTTGCAAAATTCATCCAGGCTCAGAAATAGATGCTTTCTATTTTTAAACTGTGGTAGTACCTGAAAACCCTAACAGACCAAGGTCCCTGTTTCTAGCCTGTATCTGTAGTTTCTCAAAGAGAGCGCCTTTGTCCCAGAGTCTGCAGTGTAAATATAAGACAAAAGATGGGGAAAAATACAAAGACATAGTGTGATACAGGGATTTCCCCCCTTCTTTGCAGCAGGCTAGTATCAACACCAGAAGTGGAACCTGATCTTTAGACTGGTGGTGCACTCATGTGTCATGTTGTGGACTAAGACTGTGAACTACCAAAGCCAGTTTCAAAGGCCATTGGAATAGAAATGACAAAAAAATGCTTAGATAGTTGTATTTTTGATCTCTCATGTTGTTAAAAAGACATTATCTGGGGATGTGAGGGAACAGAGAATCAAAGTTATTTGCATGAAGGGTGGTTTTCTTTTGCTTTTTTACTGCAATTTTTAATAATTCTGAAAATACAGGTTAATGCATTGTGAACATGTTCAGGTCCTGATTGGTAGATCTGTATTTTAAATGCTGCAAGATGAGAAAGATGTATTTGGTGTTGAAATATGAATGGACGAGAAAAATCTCTAACTTCCAGTCCTCGAAGTAAGGTGAGATAATTTTGCTAACTGGAGGGGTAGGTCCCAAACAAATGATTCCTGCAGATATTCTGCCAGAGGTTTCTTTCCCTGGTGTGGAAGCAGCCTCACGACACACTCTGCAAAGTCATTGATGCAACAATATGTATTTGTTCTTCAGAGCCATTTTGGTTTTCATTCCTCATTGGCAAGCTGAGAAAGAAATTCTTGAAAACACACACACACACACACACACACACACACACACACACACCCCTAAATAAATTGTAACTCTTTGGATAATCTCCTGTGGAATTCCTGTGTCAGAGCAGACCATGTTCTCCTTGTCCATGATCATTCTGAGAGTGGCCAGGGGCCAACAGCATGAAGAAGTTGCAAAATGAAAATGTCTTAGCTCAAGCTGTTGATGTAGTAACAGCTCCTTATTACTTAGACCTTGGCTTATGTCCTGTCATACAAGACTTTATATGCCTTCCAAAACATGCAAGTCCTCATCAGTGCACCTCTGACTGTTTTTATTATTCACGTAAATCACAGGTGACATGCCAAATGGAAGAAAAAAAAAAAAAATAAATAAAAACTGCAACTCTAAATGATAAACAAGTTTGGAACTGAAAAGAGGGTGAATAAATGAAAGGTCTTCTGGCCCAGGGCAGCATAGGCACTGCTCTGCGAGTTGCTGATTTTTTCCTGAAATGATGAAGTATATCATTATGGGGGGAAGAAGCTGAAGCACCAATATAGGAAAGAAAGTGTTTTCTATAAAGAATGGCAGGTAGCTATGTTTTAACAGTGTACTTTATTATAGTAGAAATTATCCTGTTACATTAGTTCTTACAAAAGATCATCATTGTAACACCACTACTGGATTTAATAATCTAAGCAGCAGACCAATAAATGTGTTTAACAGCTATTTTGATCATTTTCAACAGCTTTTGAGTTTTTTAATCCTAGAAAAGAGAAAGTGCTGCTGTCCTGAAAATATCTAAGATTTGCTAATGGTAAAAAATGGGATAAATGGTAAAGTTACTGCATTCATCAGTCAACCACCCCAAAACATTTGCAACTGATTATATATTTCAGAACCTGGCTGGGAGTCATGAGGTTCCTTGTAAGCAACTTGCTATATTGTGCCAAATGTTTGAAAACTCAAAGGTACTTCTGAGACATAAGAAAACTACTTTATTGTTGTTATAATAATAACAATAATAATAATAATAATAATAACAACAATGAGGTGTGGGAATAGATTTTGACTAGTAAACCGTCCAAGGAAGATTGCAAAGTTGCAAAAACCAAGACCATAATAAAAATATCTCATGTATGCACCATTTCCTATTTTATTGTCTACAAGTTGCTGTTAAACCATACTCAGTTTGCATCTCTTCCTGCTCTTGTTGGAATATTTATCATGAGAATGAGGTGCCAGAACCTGACAGCTTGTCCTAGGAGAGAGAATAGTCAGTCAGGGTATACTGCAAGTCTCCACAAACGGTGGTCTTTGAGTTTAAACACATTTTTCTTCCTCCT
>NW_009940082.1:57928-66589 GCF_000696875.1 Nestor notabilis
TGACTCATGTCTGGTATGTCTTGGCTTCTTAAAAAGGTTTACTGCCCCACACATTGGACATCACTCATCCTTTTCCTTTCTCTATTACACTTTCCCTCTCCTTCGTCTCCCTCACTACTGGTCTTTCAAGAATCTTGGACTCCCATCAGACTTTGTACTATTGGTATATTTTTCTTCCTGATGGTCAGTGGTGCCCTGCTGCATTGCTGCCAGGAATGGAAGGAGAAAACTGACCTTCCTGAATAACAGCCCTGTGTATGTGTCTCTGCAGCATTTCTTCGTCACTGGGATCTGGGACATGGTGGTTTTCTGTCTGTTCTGCTTCAGTGGAGGAAAGTTTTAAATTACTGGTATTTTTTATGTTACACCCTTCCTATCTGGTGCTGTTAGCAAATTATGCTGCCATTTCTAGTCCAAGAAGGTGGAAGTGAACTTGGGACATACTTCCCAATTGTGGTTGTAAAGAATATTTCAAGTAATATGCATAAGATCATCTGTGCATTGGAAATATGTGGGATTTGCATGTGCAGTTGTCTCCAGGTAATTATGACTCAACTTTTGTTACCTGTGATGCAGACTTTTTTCATGTAATTTCCTATGTCAGATGCATTGTTTAAAACTCAAGGCAAGACTTTGGCTATTGTTGTCTTCTTTAAACAGATGTCATTAGATTGGTATTCTGACCCTGTGGTAGTTTATTACCACTCTTTTTTTATTTTCTTCCCCTCTACTAAGGTACTTCTGCTACATTAAAAGGCTCTCCAAACCCCTACTCGTTATCTATTACTTCTGGTTCCAATCAAATCCCCATTACATCCAATACAAGTATTTTCAGTAATATCAGAGTGCTTGGAACTGAGCCTCAATTGCAAGAGAATCAGACATTAGAGAGCTAAAAAACTATGTCAAATATTGGCTCATGAAAGTCACAGTCTTATTGCAAGAACAACCCAGAAAAGCACAGGTTTGTAGCTTTCAACTCCTTAGTTTTTTGTGCTGCAGTAGTCATGCCACCTACTTTGGTTTGGGTTGTTTTAAAATGTTTTACATCCCCTCCATATTGGGCAGCTGGTTTTACTTGAAACTTCACCAAATTGTGGTCATACCTTCATACCACTCTCATCTTATCTGGAGGAACTAGTGTAAACAGCAAGCTGGAAACTGAGTGTGTAGTCCTTTTACACTGTATAGTTTCTCCCACAGTACAGCTATAACCTGACCCCTATTTTTAAGCTAAGTCAATGGCCTGGCCTCAAGGGAGAGAAGCTGCATAGAAAAGAACAAGATAGCACTGCAGCCATACCTGGGAAGCTCCAGGCAGAGCCAGTTTGCTCATAACGTATGAACTGAACTCATGTGCCACCTTTTGCATGGACCATACAGACGTGTTGTCTCACTGAGTTCATAAGTCATTAATAAGCAAAAAATTTACAGGTTCAAATGCAGCACAAAAAGTATTGACAAAAATAGCCTGGAGGGTAGTGAAGAGGAAGCTCTTTCTGAGGAAACCTTTGCTCCTGCTTAAGCTATGCTGATATATCAAAGATTTCTTCAGGTCCCTTCATGACAACTTTTCAGTGCTTGTTTAAACTAGTTCAGATTAGTAGTAAAATTACTGGGACATCATAAATCACATTTAAAATGAAGAGAAAATGTTGGCCAATGTTACTTTTGTTTAAAAACATTACTAAGAGAAAACATGTCAAATTTCTAAAACCCACCCAGACTGAACTTAATTTCTGGATCATGACAACTAGAAACCAATAACAAGCACCTTATATCCTGTCTCTAAGAGAGCTTGGTTTAGACAATACGTAACACATGCTATTGTGTATATTGAATAGCTTCCTAGTCTTGGTTGTTATGTCTTTAACGCAGTTCAGCAACTAAAATGCAGATATATGCAATTTCATCAACCTATCTATTGGCTAGAAGAAAGAGTAACAGAAACAGATACTTCCAGATTCTTTGTGTGTATTCTGTGGGCTTTTTTGTTGCACTGCATCTTGCAGGTACTGAACTTGAGGAACAGGATATGGAACATAAGGAATCATTCTTACTAACGCGATTACAAAAATCTTATTGTAATTAGCAGCATTCCAGTTTTACTTACAGAGTGCTTAACTGAATAAGTAAGTTTTATTTTCATGTGAGATACTATCACTATTTAACTCTGTAATTTACTAGGAAATCCTTATTGCTTTGTCACAGGAGTTTTATGATCGTTTTTCTTAATGATAGGAGTTGCCTTTGCACCAAGGCAGTCTTGGGGGGTTTTTTTGTTTAATCATGGTCTTAAGAGATTTGAAACTTCAGGGATTAATAAAATATCCCCAAAATCATAAAGCAAATCACAGCATACCAAATCATTTCTCCTTTGAGACCAGTGCCAAACATTTTCTGTGGTGTTTCAGTGAAACTGGACACTTCCAACCCAATGGCTAGTAAAGTCAGCAAAGAAAAGAAAAGAGAGTGACTATGTGACCAAACTTTTCTTTTCAGCGCATAGCTGGAATTTCAGCCTCTATGCACAAGTCCTTGCCATTACAATTTATTAGATGTTTTATGTAGCAGGTTTTATTGAATGATTTAGGTAGTCTTGACTTGATCCTTTCCAAATGTGTTCAACAGTATTCTGCTACATGCGAAAGCATTTTTATATTCTCACTTTCATGTAACTAAATCTCTGAAATCTAGATAAAGTTACCCGCCTGCTGCATATACTGTTTTACTTTCAGAATTAATTTTGAAAGCCTTGTACAGCCTGGCCTCTGCAGCCCTTTCCAGAAGATTTAGGATTATAAATTAGATTGTCTAACATGCCTCAGCATTTCAAGCCAGAAGGCATGTGTCTGCCAGCAGAAAGAAGAGGGGCACTGGAACCAACAAGCTAAGAGCTATTAAGCTCCTGGGAGTGTGAAGGTTAGGATAAAAGGAAATGGAGGATATTAAAGATGCAGGAACTACATTTTCCAGAGCATATCTTGATTCCATGGTGTATTGATTTGCAGTCCTGGATTTCATCAGATGCAATACCTCATCTTCAACGTGCTCATGCAAAAGGACAGGGGAGCAGGGGAGACAGCCTGAAGTAGGTGCTCTCTGCTAAACCCAGGGAGTGACTCTGCTTCTGTAGCAAGTGTGTATTACAGATCTTTTGGTTTGCATTCAGGCACATCCATATTGTAACAGAATTTATCACCTTCCTTTGGAAGGAAAGGGAGAAGCTTTCTTCTCCTAAATCTTCTTTTAACAGTAATTCCCTTAGACAAACAGGTTTGGTGAGATATAGAATCCCTTATGACACCCTGTACCACTTTTGAGAGCAACTATTGCCAGATCAATGGATACTTAAAAAAAATACTGCTTCAAAATACAGGAATGGTAAATCATTTATTTTCAGGTGTTATGAATCCCTTATCTAATGGTAGCTTACAAATCATAATGAAGTTAGAGACAAGTTGTAATCTGTTCTTAGTTGTTTTGCTTTAAATTATTGTTTTGTCATTCACACATTAATTTGTTAACTTTATACATGCATAGTGCATATACACACATCTGCACATATCCTGTTGTCTTTGGTAATTCTAAGAGATATGCAAGGGCATGACTTCTCACTATAAAAGCTGTACTGATTCTTTCCTAAGAAATCGGTTATCCACTTGCCCAGTTATGCATGTATCCAGTAATTCTTTTCCTTTTATTTAGTGTTTTGATGCAAAGTTACTAACACCTCCCTTTCTGACCAAACTCTGTAGGACAATTTATCATCTTCTATTTCTCTCTGAAACTCCTGCTGTCTGTAAGCTGAAGAAGAAATGTGAACTCCATTCCATGTAGGCTGTTCCTAACATATCTCTAATATGGATTTACATGACCAGTTAAAAACACTGTTCTTCCTTCCTCTGTTGATGCTACATTGACACATACATGCGAGAAACTGTTAAAGGAGTGGTGGACATAATTTCTTTTCCACTGAGTATATCTAGACTAACAATCAAAATGCACTGCTGAAGTAGCCTTAAGAAATTAAATTAGAATGTTATTTGTATTTTCTTCCATGAAATTTCCTTCCCAGTTTAACATCTATGCAGTAATGTGCCCAATATCCATACTTTTACTTCAGTTGTTTTATTGGGTTTTATTGCAGCATTGGATTTCTCCAGCCAGGAATTACCAAGTTCACTGTGCTGAAAAGGTACTTGGTAGGGAGTGGAAAAAAAAAATGAAAACAGGGGATTATTTTCCACAGGCAAAATTTGGGGGTCTGATTGATCAGTGCAATGTGATGACTGTATGTAGTCTGCTCTCCTTTACCTGCAGCAGTTATCCTTCAAAGATAGAAATTTTCCAATTTGGTGAAACACTGGAACAGGTTGTCCAGAGAGGCTGTAGATGCCCTATCCCTGGAAACATTCAGGGAGTAGCTGGATGAGGCTCTGAGACACCTAATGTAGTTGAAGATGTCCCTGTTTGTTGCAGTGGGGAGGGTCTAGATGACCTTTAAAGCTCCCTTTCAATCCGTACTGTTCTATGGTTCTACTAGCAGTAGTGCAGAACATAGAAGAAGACAATGTCCCCAGTTTAAGTTCAATTAGGAAAAAACAGAAAGCCAGAAAAGGGCATGGGGAAGACAATTTTTAATATGCAAGCAGTAGTCATGGGGTGACCAAGCAAATGCCTTTTGCAATCCAAATAGAATCACAGAATCATAGAATGGTTTGGATGGTTTGGGTTAGAAGGGACCTTCAAAGGTCATCTAGTCCAACCCCCGTGCAGTGAGCAGGGACGTTTTCAACCAGATCAGGTTGCCCAGTATCACATCCAGCCTGACCTTTAATGTCTCCAGGGATGGTGCATCTACCACCTCTCTGGGCAACCTGTGACAGGATTTTACTATACTTATTGTAAAAAAATTCAATTAATTTCATCTTTGTCAGACAAGCTTGTTTTGAGTTGAGTGCTCCTTGCCTCTTCTAATACATAGCTTATTGATAATTATTCAGATTCCATGTAGGTCTATTTATCATAGTGGCTGTAGGATAGTGATCTTGCAAAACTGTTCCCAACTGCTACTACAGGCCTCTGGATTAGTATTAACATATATGTAGATCTCTGGTGAAATGAACATTGCAGGTAGTCAACAGCAGAGTTCTGGGCAGATGAGAGGAACAGTAAGGGGGTTGCATCAGGAGTATCAAGGATCAATACAATGAAGCTCTTTTAAGTGAAGTTGAAGAACCAAATTGGATTCAGTCAAAAGAGTGCAGGGAAGGAGACTTTAAGCTGTAATGTGATGTAACTAGCATAACCTCGAGAAAACAGTGATTTATAAGTGGTAGGATCGTGGGACAAATCCAAGCAGTTATATTTGCAGACCCTAACCTTGTTTCCCTTGAAACTGTGGTAAAACTTCTACTGAGCAAAAGCTCTGTACTGAGTTTTCATACATCACGCTCTCTGTAGTGATAGACTCTACTGTTTGATTCCAATTGCTACTTCAAAATGCACATACAATTTGCATGACTGCACTTTTTAAATAGAGGCCTTGGATTTTGAAATTGTAGATAGTCATCACTGTGATACTAAGGGTGACTTGAAGCACAAGCATAAAAGGAAGATCTGGAAAGTATATAGTCTACAATTCAAAAGCCCTTCCAGGCATTTTGAAGTTGGCAAAAATTCTTAAAGCATCCTCAATGATTTCTTGATTTATTTATTTATTAATCTTAAACAAGTATTTGCAACAATAACAACAGAGTAGGATTTTTGGTTTGTTTGTTTGTTTTAATGTTTTGGCCCTATAAATACACCTGAATTAGAAGGAAGGATGTTTCAACTTGAGTTAGGAGACCACACTTTGAAAACAAACTAGAGAATGTCCAGGACCCATTCTGGTATGCTGTGGTATTTGCTTCAAGTAACCAAGGTAAGACTCTCAATTTGTGGTGGTGGGTGCTAAAGAAGAGAGCAAACCTTTGGGAGGATAAAAATGGCTGCTGTCTCCACAGACTTCTGTCAGTGGGATGTCATTTGGAAATAATTTTGCCACTTATGGGTTGTGCTGTTCTCTTCTTGTTCAACTCCTTTATTTCACTAGCAACATTTCTTAAGAGCATATGTTCAATGCATTTTTTAACTATTTGTGGTTGCTAGTACCTTCAATTTGCATTTATTTCAAGTTACCTGACTTCTGGAAGAAAATCTGTTTTCGGCTTTTTTGGAGTGGTGCCTTAAGGGATGCAGTGTGAAAAGGGCAAATGTCTGGTTTATCAAAAACACCTCCCTTTTCAGTTGAATTGAAAAGCATGACAAATGTTTTCAGTAGTTCTTGTCTTACAATAAATCTACGCATCATTCATTTTTACAATTTTGTTCTATTTCAGTAAATCACGTCCTTTTTGTGTGTTTTTGAACCCTTCCAGATCAGGCATGGGAAGCTGAGGCCTTAATGTGTATATGGCAGGGGGACATTTCTGGCAAAATCTGTAACATTGTTTTGTTCAGGGTCATTGCTTAACCCCATATATTGTGTATTTTCTGCTAGAAATTGTATGGCAGATCAGCTTATTTATCTTCCTAGTTGTCTATTTTATTTTGTGGTGGAAGGGCTCAAAGGAAGAAAGAGAGAGTGAGAGAGCAGTTTAGAGGCTTCATTATTGCTGCTATAAGTGTTTAAATGCAGGGCTGTCCCTTTTCAGATACCATTTTCAGTGACATAAATAAAACTGATTATTGTGCTGAGTATCGCCATTACAAAGAGCACTTTCAAATTATTATTTAAAATATATGTGTAATCTTTTAATCACTCTGAAGTTTGTACAGAAGAGTAATTACTCGGGTATGAATCCAAATTGTCACTACCAAGGCATGCTATTAATGCACTAATTAGCATAGCTGGAACACGTGTTATGAGTTGATAGGGCTCTGTAGTGTAAGCCTATGAGAAATTTAGGCTAGCTGCTATGAAAATCCTTCTCAGTCTAGAATAAGATATTGCAGTCAGGTCTAACAGAGCAAAAGTTAGATTTTTTCAGAAGTGAAAGCAATAATCTGAATGCTTCTCTTAAAGCTAGTGGTAGATTTAATGTAACTTAACAGAAGCAGAGAAGGACCAATTCTGAGACACCTTGATGGTCCTTCCTGAACTCCATTGGCAAATTTACACATAGGTCTGCTTTGGTTGCAATTAGTAATTTCTCTGGCATGTGGAAAGTACTAAGTAAAGACTGTCTCAGACTCTCTAAAATAGCATTAACTTCTGAAGGATTCCACACCAGACTGTATCATTGAAGTATTTGTGGTGGAAAGCAGAACATCATCTGCATGTCAGAAAAATAAAGATCACTTAGGTCAGAGATATTTCTTCTCCTCTGGAACATGGAATAGAAGACGACCTTCTATAAATCCCAGCCATGCCTGTATCAAACTATTTATGTTTGTTTCTGGTTTTCTGTTTCCTGATTTCATCAGGTTTCTCCACAGGGGATTGAGATGGTCCCAGTTCTAATCTGATCCAGAAGGATCCTACATCTCTTAAACCACTTGAATCATGGAGCTGTGTCCTATCTACTGAAATGTTACAGAATTGCAAGCAGAGACTTATTGGAGGTGGGAGCCTTCCTGAGCACTGAGTTGCTGTTTAACCCATAACTGCAGCAGCTCCTACTCATATGAAATGAGGAACCTGCTCAGCTTTGCTGTTTAGATTGGGAAGTATCTGCTTCAGTAGTTGCATAATGCCTTTCCAAAGCATGCACTTGGGAAGAAAAAAAAAATAATAAAAAAGTCTCTTTTCCTCTAAAACAGTCTTATCCTAATTCTCCATTGGAACAACAGTAACAGTGATGGACTGTATGGCTGTTAATAGCTCTTAAATCTGAAGCACCAATCTAGTCTATGTCACACAAGTGGCACGTACACGCCTTGGGTATGTGCAGTGGTAGAACCTGAGCTTGTTGAATGTCCCTCAGGTCCTGATGCGGAAGCTGGAAATATTTTCCTTAGCTCTCAGTAGTGCTGTGAAACTAACTATGTCAAATCTTTCCCAGCAACTTGTCTGTTTCTTAGGTTTTAGAAAATGTTTTAGACATCCAATGTACCATGAGTACAATTTTGTTATAAAACTCCGTTATTTGGTTAATATTAGAATATTTTCTCTCTCTGTTGCTCAGCAGCAATAACTTCTCTTTATCTGTTAGTATTCGATAACAGAGCCTCTAGCTTTTACCACTCCCAAAATACAGGATGCTTTGTTAATTACTAATCCAGTTTCATTGTGCCATTTCTTTTGAGTATTCTGACCTTTCTATGTATTGTCAATGCATACTAACATTTTGGTGAATTTCATACTTTCTTTCAGATAGTTATTTGCATGAATATTATATCCATCTTTGATGAATGATCCTTGTAGTTTCCCTCTGGCTTGAGACTTGTTTTCAATACAATTTGGTTTTGCCCTCTAGCAGGTAGTTCTTTACTTCCTTTCAATAGTTGAATTCATCCCCATCTTTATTACTTTCTAAAGATTAGCCAGGTGTCAGGAGGTTTGATGTCTTTCAAAGGTCAGAGAGAGTGGGTATCACAGATTTCCTTCATCTAGAAAATCAGTTACCAGAGCTTAAAATGTCTGACATGATCATAGAATCATAGAATCATAGA
>NW_009940083.1:0-281 GCF_000696875.1 Nestor notabilis
GGACCTCAGGGTGCTTGGGGCTGCCAGGGGCTCCGTGGCACCAGACGGTGGGCACAGCCCCGGCACATCCCTCTGGGTACATGGATGGGGAGAGGAGAAACCGCTCACCCTACACATCAACAGCCTCCTGTCCGCAGTGGGGTGTGGGGATGGAGACTCCAAATCACTCCACCACACTGGATCAGTGGGGATCCCTCCAGCCCACCCCAGGGTGAGGCTTTGAGCTGGGTTAGCACCAAGGCACAATGAAACCAGGAGGGAAGTGGAGTAGCGGCTGGGAG
>NW_009940083.1:585-7093 GCF_000696875.1 Nestor notabilis
GCTCCCCCCACTGCTCACAGTCCCCAGCATCCTGCACCAGACACTGGGGCACAGCCCTTGTGCTCTTCAAGTGGGAAAAACCCGGGTGTGGGAATGAGGGAAAAGTCCTGGATGTGCTACCCAAAAACTCACTCCACAAACCCCATCCAGTCTTCAGGCTGACAGGCACCACCCCATGGACAGGAGCCTTCAGCCCCCTCTGATTTATTCTCCACGGGGTACACAGCCCATCTCCCCCGCACCAGGCCTGATCTCAGTGCAACCCTCCATCCCTGCTCATGCTGATGAGGTTCGGGCATCGGGGCTCCAGTGCAGAGCCTCTCACTGCTCTCTAGGTAAAGGCCATGGGAGGTCTGATGACAGAGATGCCCTCTGAGGCAGCACCCACCCCTGCTGTCAGCTCCTGCTCCAGCCAAGCCTTCGTCTGCCCCTTGGGAAAGGGAACCTGTATTTCCAGTCCTGTAGCTCAGACCAAGCAGGGGAATTTATAGTTTGTATACACTGTTTGGCCAGGAAAGCACCCAGAGCTGAAGGCTGGAGGCACTCGGAGTTCCTGGAAGTGGCTGAGCTCCCCTGCAGCTTGCTGGGGAGGGAGGCTGGAAGGACAGGGCAAGCCACACTGGTGCTCATGGAGCTGTGTAGGCAGGAAGAACGCCCGGCTGAGCCATCTGCCTGACTATTCCCTGCCTGGGCCGCACAGGCAGGACATGGGCTGGCTTATCCCAGGAGAGCAGGGCTGCTCCAAAGGTGGCTTTCCAGGTGAGAAGCAAAAGAATGCACCCAGGCATGGTCCCACTGAGGGTTTTGGGATGCGAAGCCTCATCAGTCCTCCATCCCTGCCATCAGCCCCCAGCAAGCACACAGCCAAACCAGCCCCTCATCCAGCAGCACCAAAGCAAATTCTCCCAGATCTTCATGCTTAGCACTACTTGAAGCACAGAATCATGGATTGTGATTACCCAAATAAAACTGGTTTCCCAAGGGCGAGTGAGGTTGCACAGCACAGGGACTAGGGACTGGGCTCTTACCGTAAACCCAATGCCCACAGTGGCGGAGAAGGAGCCAGGAATGAACTTGCCCTGGTCAAACTGGACCAGCAGAGACGTCTTCCCCACACCACTGTCTCCGACCAGGATCGTCTGCAAGGACCAGGTAAAGAAGAATCAGCACGTGGCAGCAGGAGATGCCCAAGCTGGCAGGCGCGGTGTGTTTGGGGAGGGGTACTGGGGGTATGCAGCAGGGATCAGGAGGGACCAGCCCAGCCCCAGATCACAGCAGAGCCATGGGAGCCATGCACAGCCCCACTTGGCAGCAGATTGTATCCATGGGCGCCTGGGTGCCACTGCTATGTCCAGATGGCTTGTCCTGCTGTGCCCTGTTCTTCACTGTCACCTTTGGTCCTGTCACCTGCCTGGGGAGGAATTTCCACCCCTCTGACCATCTTTGTAATAACTTAAATGTGTCCCAGGCTGAGCTTCAGGCATAAGCCCCACTGTGCCCTCTCCAAGTGCAGAGAGGCAGAAGAGAAAGCAAAGTGCAGCCCATCATGGAGAGCCAGCAGGAGAGACCGGGAAGCAGCTGGGCAGAGGCAGCCTTGGCTTGCACAGACCTGGTGGAAAACCTCTTTGGGAGGACTCTGGCAGTGCTGGGTCGGGTCCAAAACTGTTTAGTAAAGACAGCATCTCTCACAGCGGCTGCACACAACCATTGCCACAGCCACGCAGCCTCTCAGGACACTGGGCTGTTTTCACGCTACATTAACACAGTGGTTCCCCCTGGATTTGAGGCTATGGAGACCCTCTGCCTTTCCAGCCCTTCCTGGGAAGCCCCAGGGCTCTCCTATGGGGAGCAAAGTTTGCTTACCCCCAAGCAGAAGGAGCTGTGCAGGTGTCAGAGCTGGAGTATTGCCATTACCTCCTGAGTAGTTCCCAAGCTGCCAACCCATGGCCCTCATACCCACACCGCATCCCTGGGGAGCCCGTCCTCTCTTCTGCTCCTGCCAGGCTTCCTCCAAGTCCCCAGCCTAAGGGACACCACCAGCACAAACACAAACCCTTCCCTCCTTCTCTGCCAGTATCTGGGCTTTATTTGCAGAGCCACCGGTGCAAACATTCCCATCCTCTCAGGAAACCGAGGCGCTTCCAATCCTTTTACAGGGACACAAGCTAAAATAAACACTCTGCAAACCGGCTTCTTGCTCGGTTGTTTCAGCCCTGGCTTTCAGGACACGGGTGTTCCTGGAGCTGCAGCCCTCGCAAGCACTGAGCCATCCCAATGTGCCCTTGTCCCCTGCCACCCCTGTAGCTGCAGGGCTGAGCCAGCGAGGTGCTGGGGCTGAACGTCCCCACTCTGTGCTGCACTTCTCTGTATCTGTTGTTTCTCCCTTTGACTTGTGCTTAGTCCGATGCAGCTCCAGCAGCCCTGCTCCATCCTGGGGCACCACTTCACCCCTTCCGAGGGTGACATTGTGAAGGTCACTCTTTGCCTGCCAAGTGGGAGCATCTTCCCGATGTACAGGGGTGCCTCCATGCATGGTCAGCCCCATCCCTTCATCATCCAGGGCAGGGTGAAACCCAGCCTGGCACCACTTAGGTCACTGCATGGCCCCCCTTGTGAAGTGCAGTGTGAAGGACCATGTTTGGTCAAGTGCCCAAACAGCCCCAGGAGATCAAGCCCTGATTTCACACCTGGGAGGCCACTGGGGATCCAGCCACATGCCACAATGCCCAGCACCATGGTTCCTGCCACCCCACAGACCCGAAGTGGGCAGAAACCAAAAGCCAAGGAGCTTGAAGACTACAAACAAAGCAGGAACCTGGGCTGGCAGGAGACCAGCATCCTGCCTTGCACGAATCGCTGCACCACAACCCGCCTGGAGCCTGTTAAGGCCAATTCATTGGCTCATGCTCCAGTGAAACACTCGCTCCAGTGAATCAGTGTTTTCCCTTGGAAAGAAACATCCCAAACACCTCCTGGGAAAAGCCTGACCTGCCGGGGGGAGCCGTTGGCAGGAGGCAGCCCTGCACCTCTGCCAGATGCACGCTGCTGCACAGACCTGGCTGCTGAGAGGCAGCAACCAATGGCCAGAGGTTTCTCCCTCCTCCCTAACTGGGCGTGAGGCTGTTTGCGGGTCACTGGTACATTCAGAGCAGCCTCATGGGCTGGGAGCTTGCACAGGAGCTGGGAGGATGTTGTAAGACAGAAACCTCCAAGTGAAGCCCTTGCACATGGGCCAGAGGAGCTGGGTCACCCCTTTCCCTGTGAGGAATCTCTCTGCCCAAGTCCCCCTTGGCTTTGCCCTGGGGTCCAGACACATTCTTTACTGTGAGGATGCTGAGGCACTGGCACAGGGTTTCCAAAGAAGTGGTAAATGCCCCATCCCTGGCAGTGTTCAAGGCCAGGTTGGACACAGGGGCTTGGAGCAACCTGCTCTAGTGGAAGGTGTCCCTGCCCGTGGCAGGGGGTTGGAACGGGACGAGCTTCAGATCCCTTCCAACCCAAACCATTCTACAGTTCTACGATTGCCTGTGTAAAGAGTAGGATCTGGAGCAGCCACAAAGGAAAACACCCCAAGAATTCATTCCTGTGGGGCTCCTGCACCACAGCACTGCAATTTTTGGTGCTACACCCTTTTCCCAGCACAGTACTGGTGCTGGGAGGTGCAACAGGACCAGCTGCGCCCTGCAGCACTGTCTTTGGGAGCAGTTAATGTGGGGAGCAGCATTAATTACGGAGGGAGGAGAGGTGGCTGGAATGAGCACCAGAAAGCCTCCAGAGCTCTGGATTTACAGAGAGCAAGTACAAAAAGCAGACTCCCCTAACAATGTAATTGGACTTTCTAATAGAGGCAACCCACGAATTGCTTCAGGACTTAATGATAGTAAAAGTTGGCCTGAATCAGCCAAGAGACTTTCCTAATGACTTCAGGACAAGCGGATGGGCTCTGTGGAGGTAGGTACACACAGTGGAAATCACTGTGACCTTCCTGGCTGTAAAATGAACACAGAAGAAGAATAAAACCTCACTGTGGAGTGAATGTGGTTAACCAGCTGTCCAGACCTCAGGCTGGACATGCTTGAGTCATGACAGCAAGAAGCCTCACGGCGACAAAGCTCCATACCCACCCTGCCTCTTGCAGCATCCTCAGCCTCCCTCTCATCCCACTGGGTTTTCTATTGCCTGGAAAACTTCATTAAAAGTTGCAAGATTCCTTTTCATGCTGCAGATCCTCTCTGGATGATGGTGTGAGGATGGAGCGGTGCTTTGCTGGGGTGCAGGCACAAATGGGCCAAGGCACAGAGAGACCTGGCGAACCATTCAGTTACAGTCCCAAAGCACAGCTTGTAACACAGCCTGAGAAGACCTGTCTTACGGAAAGAGCAAATATCCACACAAACACCTCAAATTAGTAGTTTGGGGGCTAATTCAGACCTAGACGAATGACCTCCCTTCAAAACACTGCTGGCTCAGTGTGGGCTCAAGAGACAAGGCAAAGCAATGAAGTGGCAAGGGCAAAATGCACTCAGAGAGCAAAGGAGGTATTTTGGTGCCTAGGGAAGTGAGGCTTCGCATGGATGTCAAGGCAGCATAGGGAGGCAGTTGCTGCATTTCCAGTACCAGCCAAGCAGGAAGAAATCTGGGATAACACGTGTGGATTGAGGTTATCTTCCCGGTTCACTTTTGAGCTTTAGCATGCAATAGCTGCCCCTGAGCTAAATGTACCTAGTAGGAGCCTGACAGGGTAAAACGCCTCTCCTGGGGGATGCGGGGAGGGGAGAGATGCCCTCCATGGGCTCTGCTGTTACACTCAGAGAGCTGCTGGGTCCCCAGAGCCAAAGGTTTGCTCCCAGCTCATCAGGATTTACCACAACAACTTGTGGTAGTTGTGTACGTGCACCCCAGCACAGCTGCCTGCAGAGCTCAGCCAGGACGTGGCACCAGGACAGGTCCGAGAGCGAAGCTGTAGCTGCTTTCAGCCGCTCACCACCTCACCCTCACTGTCCCTCAGGGCACACTGAGGAGACTTATTTTTACTTGCTCTGGATATGAAATTGCACTGCCTCCCCCCTGCTCCAGGCAGTGCTCCAGGGCAACCTGGATGCTGCCCCAAGCTGTCCTGTGCCACAGGGATACCTCAGGCCTGTCTCCACCCTCCCGAGGTGCTGTTTAACCATGGCCAAGCCCCTTACACTGCCTTAAGCCAGAGCCCACGGGTCTCTGTGAGCCCCACTGGCCCTTGCCCTGGCAGAGGCAGTATTTCAGCCCCATAGACATGAGCTCTAGGGCTGCACATCAAACAAAAGCTGGCTCAGATCACTTGAGGGATCCCCGTTTGCAAATCCCCCACTAACACCTTGGATTAACCACAAGCCAAGGGCACATCCCTCTCCCTCTGGTGCTTGTTCCAGCTAAATGGATCCAAGCATCCCATGGGAGGAAGAATGATTTGGCAATGGGTCAAATCACCTGAAAGCAGAATCCATCATTATGTGCCAAGCGGAACTTTTCTGGAACAGCCCAGAACAAACCTCTGCTTGTTCCTGCTTTGATTTGCTCTCAGCCCTTTTCCTCCCCAGGCCTGGGTTTAGCCACCAACCAGCAACCACTTAACCTTTGCCTCCAGAGCACAAAGCTCTCTCAGGGTTTCTCAGCATATCTGAAATGTGATTCCTTGCTCAGAAACAAGATCCAGTGAGGTATTTGCTGTCTCACATCCCTGCAGTAAGAGCAGGCTTGGTTTTGCAAGACAAGCAACCCAGCCAGGAGCAGCAGCAAAATACCAAGGGAAATGGCAGAGAACATGGGACTGGGATGATTATTTGCCTGGGCAGCTCTTCTGCCCAGCGACTGATTTCCACCAATGTCATTCCTTAACTGCAGCAGCTCGTTGCTGGAGAAGAGGGAGTTAAGGCTTTGCAAAGAGTCAAAGTTTCTCGAGCCATCCCTGGAGCCATGTCCTATGTACTCGATGTACAACAGAAATGAGAGTTGAAAGTAATTGATATTTTTCTGCTAATCAAGGGCTGGGCAAATTGCCCTGAGTTGAATAGAGCAGGATATAAACTAGACCGGGATTTGTGAAGAGGGATCCACGCAGCTCCAGTCCTTTCCACTACCTTACCCCTGCTTTTCCCCTGCTCCCCAGGGGTGTCTGTCCCTGCACCGTCACTGAGGACTGCAGCAAAGCAGCGTGAGGACAGCCAGGAGGAGCGATGGGTGGATCTGGCAGAGATCAGTGTCTGCTCCATGTCTCCTGGAGTTGCAGGGCAGTGCCTGACTGCAGGGAGCAGAGCCTGAGCCACCCAGCTCTTGCAGGGACAACAGCAGCACCAAACACTCTCCACGCAGTGTGGAGTTACAAAACACGGTCCCAGGGACCCCGCAGAAGAGAAGGCTTTTAAAGCAAGGACGGCAGAGATGGACGTCTCTTGGGACACCGCTATTTCGTGGTAGGGAAGTTCCGGCTCCTTAGACTGTCTCTGGAAAACAGAGCCCCGTGGTGCAGCTC
>NW_009940084.1:0-25547 GCF_000696875.1 Nestor notabilis
TCGCCACTTCCCTCCGCTCCCACCAGGTGGCAGTAGAAGGAAGGGAAACGCGGGGCGGGCAGAGGGGCCCTTTCCCAGGGTTTGCTCCGCAGAACGGGGGGATCATCCGGTCCAAGCTCTCCAGGCACAGCATGACCCGCACTAGCTGTCCCGGCACTCTGCCCAGCTGCACCGTAGAAGTGTCCAGTGCTGGGGAATCCACCTTTTCCCTGGGGAGATTATTCCAGTGGCTGATGATGTGTGAGGAATTTTCCTCTTGTATCCAACTGGAATCTTCCCAGGATTAACTTGTACCCACTACCCCTTGTCTTTTCTATGCGACCCCTGTAAAAAGGCAGCCCTCATCTTTGTAGCCACCCTTTGAATACTGAGCGTGGTAATAAGGTCACCTCTGAGCCTTCTTTCCTTGCGGCTGAACAAGCCCAGCTCTCTCAGCCTTTCCTCATACATCTTCCCAGTAGGTGAAACACCACTGGATCTGCCACAGGGACTGTGCAGACACAAGTCTGAAGACCTTGCTGGGAAGCAGCCCTTAGCAGAGGGCACCACTGCTGGACCAAGCTGCAGGAGCGGCAGTGTGGCTCCCAGGTAACTGCTTTGTGTGTGTTTGTTAGAGTAGCAGGAGTCCTGTCACCATCCGATGTGGATGATGGCCGTGGCTGATGGAAACACTGGCTGTGGTAGGAGGGCAGGAGTCAGTGCGGCTTGGTGGAGGCTGTACTAGAGCATGGCTGGAATGGTGACCACTAGTAGATGCTGTCCAGGCTGTAAAACAGTGCTCTGTGGGTACCCACATCTTGCTGTGTATTCACAGGCAGAAATCACATACAACTTATGCATGATGCTGAGGAATAGATCCTTTAAAGTAATATGCTCTGGGAATATGGATGCTGTGCTAGAACTCTCTGTAAATGCACCAGCACAAGGTTGGAGAAGGAAACGGCCCCTTTCTGTTCTGATCTTCTGGGGGACGAGGCTCAAGCACAATAAGTTTTACCCATCAGAGTGTGGTCAATGGAATAATCATATGATGTGTTGATCCGGAAAAGGATGTGAGAGTTTGAATGGAAAAAACGATGCTATTGTGCTAATGGCATTAGAGCAGCAGGAAGGATGGCAAACAGGATACTGATACTGTGCCATATGGAATGATGCTGTGGCTGCAGAGGCGGAATCAGCTGTGATCTGCATTGCCAGCCTGGAACAGGTCCTTGGTGTAAGTTGCCGTAAGAGCAGCCCAGTGGTGTGACTTGGAATAGCCTTTGTATACTGCTTTGCATCAGGTTTGCCCACCCTCCTCGTGTGCTGACAGCTTCATACCGGTGAGATAGTGAGTATTAATTAATTCACTTTAAAAGCAGCCATGTGCTTGTCATTCCTTGTTGGGTCAGAATGCTCTGAAGTCCCCCATTCCTCAGCTTGCTGTTGTAATTAAAAACATAGACCCCTGCAAGAGGCTTGTGCTGTCTCCGACTGTTCAAGACATAGCAAATATTGGTGCAGCAGAGTGTGAATCGCTTGCTGAAAGCCATCCTCTACCCCGGCCTCACATCTATTACCAAGTGTAAACTAATGAACAAAGAGCTGATGTTAGTCACAGCATCCAGTGTAAGGGCTTTCAGAAAGTGCTGTGGGCTGACACGGGGAGATTGCAAGAGGCTGCAGCCCCTGACCTCAATAAAGGCTTCAAAGGAAGCTCCTGAAAAGTTTTGTGCAGCACAAAAAAGAAATTCTCCTGGTAAAGTAGCAGCCAGTGCACTTTAATAGCTGAAACTACGTCAGGGCTTCTGCTGACTGGGGGGAAACGACATATTTATCTTGCATGTAGATGCTGCTCTGTAATGTCTTTTTTTTTTTCCTCCATTTTTTGCTCTTTCCCACAGCCCAAAGGTGTCATCCATGGGACAACGATCAAGTCCAACTGCCTCCTGTCAATATTCACTCCTTGCTCAGTCTACCCAGTGCTGTTGTGGACCCAGAAGCCAAGAGAAGGGAAGTGACAGGGTGGCAGTCGTACATATGGGACAGAAATGGAGCATCAGGTAGGGAGATGATAGATTGATGTGCATCAAACTGGGCTGGAAAACCACTGGACGCAAGGTGTTTTTAGGAACCACCTTTATGTTTAGGACATTTAGGAAGCTCAAGATAGAGACAGATGCTTCCTTTCTCCTTTTTACACCTTGATAGGACTTGGAAGGATGTGCTTCCCTGAAGGGAAGGGACAAGAGGTGAACAGAGGCAAGGGCAGGGAGACCCTGAAAGAATTGATTTTCTTGTCTTTCAGGAATTTAACCCTTAGTGTTCCCTCATCCAGGATTTTGTTTGCAATTCAAAAATGGGGAAAGGTTTTGGTAACCTCATAGTATCACCAACAGTTTGTTAAAAGACTAATTGCCAAGTAGCTTATGCATGTGGGACCATTAGTAATTCTGTAGCTATGCAAATTAAAACAGTGATGTATGATTTATAGCTTTAATAATGTTCTGAAGGCTCTTAAATTTTAATCACTTGCAACATCCTTTTTAATATTCAATTACTTTATTAACTAATTAGGTCACTTGCTGAAAAAGCACATAAGGCTGGTGCTATTTTAATATCAGCTGAACATCACAAAATACCTTTGAAATGGTGTAAATGGTTTATTTATTTTAAATAGATCATTAAGATGCTATAATTAATAAACCAGTTACAGAAAGAAGACAAGAAATTGATAGATGCCAAACCACAATTGCAGTGGCTTCTCTGCTTACTTTACAAATGGTCACAGGGATGCTGAACTCAGTGAATGGGGCCACTGAAGCACCTTCCTAGATAATTTGTATTCAGCTGAAGGGATAAGGCTCAAGATATGCTCGGTTCATTATAGATGCTTTTTGTATGAATTTAGCTTTCTATTGATAAAAGCTTCACAGATGACCTTGAAAAGTTAGTGTGTGAAAGGACAGCCCTCCTGTACTGCCTGCGCTTTTGTCTGTCTCAAAAAAGATAAAACCATCACATCTTAGTCCTGCTAATGCTGGGCTGAAGGCAGAGGGAAGGTGGGTGCCTAATCTGTGACCTACCTGCTCCACTCAACATGGGTGAGCACTTGCTCCTGCCTGGAGCCATGGGCTGTGGCTGCACAGGGCAGAAAATTATACCCCTGCAAAACCCACAACTGCTTGAGTGTAGTGTGGAGCTTTACACCAACCCTTGATGTAAAACCTGACTTTTGAGAAGTTAGATTTGTCACCAGTGTGGCTGAAACGGGCTTTGAATAATCTTCTGGCTTAAAATTTAGTAATTAAGGGCAAGACAAATACTATTCTAGGAATTAAATCAATCAATATATTTAACAGATTTTGGCTTAAATTATGTCAATGTGATGATACACAGTGCAGCAGTTTTCTCTCTTGTGAAGTTGCTAAAAAAGATCAGCAGTAATTACAGGGCATCTTCCCATTTTAACTTTCCTTGCTTCCTTTTTCTCATAACAAAACCCTGTAAATCAGGGGCAGAAAGCTTAATGCTACAGTGATCTTTCTGCTAAATGTATGACTGCCCTTTAGCAGTCAGATACAAAGAAAATAATTCCAAATCTCAGTTTACAGAGAGTTTGCTGGGATCTAACACATCTATGGCCCAAGTCGGGCTCTAAAGCAGTGTCCTGCTGTGATACAAGACTTCCACTTCCCTAGAACTAAAAATAAAAGCTACCCCTATGTCTGTTGCAGGTTTACCCAACAGTTGACAGTAACTTCTGCCATTACAGTGGCTTAAGATGAAATCAGAGTTTTTCTCTTTGGAAAATTCTACATCATTAACATTTCTCATCAAAACAATGCTCCTTGCTGCAAGAGGCTGCTGTTTAGCAGGACTATCCCCTGAAAGGAAGAACATAGTGGACTAACCTGGGCTGGGCTACAGAACTGGGCAGATGGGATGAAGGTGCCTAAAATAATGCTAAATCCAGTTCACATTTTATGGGAGCTGCCACAGGAAATAAAGGTGCACAACAATACAAATACAGGATACCAAATGTTGCTGCAAGTTGGGACAACATATGATGCTACTGCACACCTTGGAACAAGTGCAGGTACAACTCTTCAGAGGTCAGAGATACTCACACAGTCAAAGGAGGTAAGTGTCACTGGTTTTAACTGTTTGTTTCACCCTACAACACTGCTGTTGTACAACATGGCTCCAGGGCTGTTCCAAGCCTCCTTACAAAGCCCCAGGTCTGTCAAATAGGTGCATTTTTATCACATTCCTGTAACTTCTCCCCAGTTATTTATACACGACTGATTCCCCTGTTGCTCAAATCATTTGTGTAGGAAAACTCACACCCTCCTCTGTCAAACCAAAATAGACACACTGGCTGGACCTGCAAATAAAAGGTCATCAGTGCCTCAAACACAACTGGTACCGGGAGAAATGAGGAAGTAAAACTCAGCAGAAACCACCCTCAGAGGTTTGACTTTATGATCTTAAAGGTCTTTTCCAGCCTAGTTGATTCTATGGTTGTGTTTGGGAGTCCACTGGCTGCAGCCGCCTCCTCCGCTGCGGGTACCCAGGGGCTGTTAACCTCCCCGGCTCGATTCAATGTGACGGTGACACTTCACAGCACATTGCATCCAATCTCATTTGAGGCTGACAAAGATTGTTTCTGTTTTATATCTATTGGTTTATTAATGGGCTACAGCCTCTTAAGCAGATGCATATTCATTAGATAGCCAGCTGTTAGGAGGTTCCCAGATGTCGAAAGTAGCTCTGTCTTGGAATGCATTCTTTTTTTCCCCTTATCATGAAACAAAGTAATTGTAGCTCTATTAAAGAACCAGTTAATTACTGAACCAGTACCTTATGGCATGCTTAGAAAAAAAGTAGGATCTGCAAATTTGTGAGGGGTAAAGGCATATTTGAAAACAGAGAGGAGCTGAGCCTTTGCTGTGCTGTACACATGCAGAACTTAGATGGAAAGACCTGGATTACTCCATGTAAAGAATCATCAGCTGCAGCCATCCAGGGATATACCAAGTTCTGCAAAGGCACCTTTCTTTGTTTTCCATGTTCTGCAAAATTTCTCTTACCTCTTGTCCTTCCCGATCTGAATAGTGGATGCAGAAGCACATAAAAACTGAAAGTGAGACACATCTCATGTTTAAAGGTCATTTTTCAGAGAGAAGCAACTTGCACAGTATCCCAGCTAGATCAAGCTGTATCCAGATCATTGAACAAGCTGTACAGATTGACTTACAGATTCCACAGGCTATCCTCTTCAGTCTCACAACATTAACCGGGCTCACCTAGTTGTCTTTGCAACTTACTTACTATTTTTTCTTTTCATAGAATCATACAATGATTTGCACTGAAAGGGACCTTGGCACGGGGTTTGGAACCAGATGAGCTTTAAGGGCTCTTCCAACCCAAACCATTCTATGATTCTGTATTGAGTTTCCAGTTCTCTCCTTCATACTTCTAGTTCAACTGTGCTGACAGTTCTGAGTACTAACAAAAATAGAAAGAAGTTTCCTTTGCAAACTAAGTATTTTTCTTAAAGAAAGAGTTTCACTTTGGTCAGTGACAACTTGGGATGAAACTGGGGAGAAGAAAAAAGGTATTTTAAAAATCACATCTCCATTAAAAGCTTTAATCCGAACCAAGCGATGCTACTATAAAATGTCATATGCTATAAAAGTGTTTACAGTCATGCACAGAGGAACATGGAGGCAATTTTGTAGAGTAACTCCTGGAGCAAAGGCCTCTGAGAATAAAAGTGTCTTTAGATATTTGTTATCCTGTTATAGTTGGTATCACCTTGAGTATACAACGCCTGCCTGCATTATGTAAACACGTCATTGATAAATCCCTCCCCCACCTCCCGTCAGCTCTGTCAGACCGTTCCTACCTGACAGCTTTAGCTGAAACAGATGCTGCTATAAATACCCTTGTTTAGCTGGTTTGAGTATAATTTCTTTTGTAGAACATGGTGGATGCTCTAGTTATCACTGAACTTGCACCTGTGCTGGAATTTATTACTCCTTTGTACACATCAAGATGCATTTTTTGAATGATTATATAAAACACGCGCACAGGGGATGGTTCTGATGCCCTTTACACCTCCTCTTAAGTAGAGACATCCACTCTAAGGATTTCACTAATTTAAGTGAACTATTATTAAATCTAGAAGCTGCAGAATCCAGAAGTAAAATTTAACTCTTATGACCAATTAATTCCCTCTATTTACTCCCTGTAGGCTCCAAACTTGCCTGATAGTTGCTGCTTTTCAGCCCAGTGTGAAAAGTCCACGCAGCTACAGCTGGCAGTGGTCACAAGGCTTACAGTTGGGCTTCTGAACCTCATGAGCCTGGACACTACCATGATAACATAAGCACACTCAGGCTACTGGGCAGTTCAGTTACAGCCAGATCTGGCTATAAAAATGGAGAAGGAGTTGTACTAACAGAGTAGCATGATTTGGGTTATATTCAAGTTATACTAGGCAGCAGCCAATAAATGGTAGATCTGTCTCTATTCACACAGCAGCTCATTTGTATTTTTACCTTGAATGATAACTTCTATTTTTAATACATTATGTTTCTCGTACTTGAAATATTAGATATGAAAACATTTTACGATAACCATATTATACTAGTTCAATATTGTTTTAAGCAAACACAACCCACTTTATATTTGGCCTTTATCTAAAGATGTAAACCATATCCTGCTAAGCACTGCTGCCTGTGATCTATGTCCTTTAAGTGGAGGAAAGAGAATGGGATAAAAACTCCTGTGCAATGGGCTCCAGTCAATATAAGCTAAAGATGCAAGGAATCATTCCGAGTTTTCTGATGTTTGTTTGGTTCAAAGGATGTTCTTAGCTCTCATCCACCTGCAGACGGCCTGCCTGGCTGAAAAAACCCTTCTTTTCACACGCCAACCAACCTCCTTCATAATTAGGACAATGAATGATCCATAAGATAAACAACTATGGTAGGGGCAGTGAATCGGTTCAGTACTACAACTGCTCTATAAGCCTGTGTACCCTTGACTGAGATATAATGGACACAACCACAAAGATCCACTCTAAACTGAGCAAGTGTTTTCCACTGGAGTTATTCTAACCCCTGACAAATATGCTTCTATGATTAATCTCTTGATTAGAAGCTAAATCACTGGCTCTTCTGAAGAGCCAGGAGCAACCTAAACGAGGCTGTGATCTTTCAACACAAAGCCAACTATTTAACCAGCTAAACTTTCCTTAAAGACAGCATTATGAATAGACTCACCCTTCTCCTCCAAAAACCTTCTAAAGACTATTGAGAAGCACTGCACCCCTTCAGCACAGCTAAGACAGCAACAATGACTACAGGTTTAGTTTTTCTTGTCACCCATCTACCTTCCCCAGGAACTAGCTTTCTTCCCACCACAGTTTTGCATATATTGAACCAGTTTGAGTCTTCCCAGCTGTTAGAATCAGAGGTTTTGAAGATGATTATTCCAAATAAGTTTAAAGGTTTCAGAACAGGAACCAGAGCGATCTCTCCTGCTCAGCCGTTAAAGCTTTGCCTTGATTACTTTGATGTAACAACACTTGAAAGCTCCTATTCTTTGAAACTAATTTAAACACATTGAATTGTTGAAAGATTAAAAACCGCAGTCAGCTAATTACACTCACTCTCATCTCTTATTCAGCAAATGAATCACTTTTCATTACCACTTAGCTGAAGTACATGAATTTCTGCCTAATTAGAAATGTTGTAGATGGAGCATTAGCAAGGCTGGAGCAGGTCAGGATATCTTGCCTGCTTCATTTTTAATTCCTAACAGTAGAGGCAGATAGGAAAGGCTTCAGATAAGAAGTCATTAAACAATTTTAAATTATTTATAAAAATTACTTTGCCCAAATTATAATTATTTTTTTTCCCCAAATGCTCTCATAAACGTCAAATGGAATGAAAGGAGAAGCAGCCCAACATTGATTTTAATGAACATTTTAATGTTATGTATAACAGAACATTATGAATACAATGGAAACAAAGTTTTATCAATTTAATAATAAAAAAGAAATCCAACATAAGAAAAGGGAGGCAATAAATTTCATACCTATAGTATAGTGCTTATTCTTAACAATGTTCCCGGCTTGTGAATATAACAATGTCTTTGTATTCCAGATTCTTGAATCATGATTCATGTGAACTGAAATGCAGAATTACAGAAGGAAAACCGAAAACCCCCAAAACCTTAATTCATTCTTTTGTTTTCAGTAAATCAGTAAAATCTTTTGACTGCTACAGGTTTCCTTTATTAATATATATATATTTTACTCCTCTATTGGATTCCACAGCTGCTAATGCCATATTTACACAAAAGAATCTGTGCAATAATTGTTGTATAAAAGCCAAGATCCAATGCTGTTGGATTAGGTGGGTTCACAGAATTACATAATTTAAGTGTAATTCACCTTTACTGGTTTTGTCATTATGCAAAAAATAAGTATTTTTGCCTTTTGACTGCTGCTGCTGCTCTAAGCCAGTGGCTCCACAGGGATACTGGTGGTACAAAGGATGCCAGGTGCCACTGTAAAAGAACTGCAAGAAAGTGCATTTTCTGAAAGGAAACCTTCCAACAGTCTCGGATAAAGCTTTTCCCAGACTCGGACTGGATATCAGTTACAACATTAGAAGCATGTTAAGACCCCCAAAATCTTGATCACCAAATTGCTGAGAGAGGATTTTTACAATAAAAATTTGGGTATCGTAGCAGTGCGGCTGGAACATTAGCAAAAGTATATATACATCCCAGGTCCCTTTGAATTAGCCATAATCACATATGTAAGCCATTTTTTGGACAAAAATATATATTCTTATAAAAAACTGATCATAGTACTTGAGTGACTTCAATTGCGGACTCAGTGATAGTAAAAGGAATGATCCAATTATGACAAAGCGATCAGGGGAGGGGGGGAAAGAAAGTCAAGCTCTTCAAGAAAAAAGAAAGGTATAAAATTAGATTCAAACATTTTTACCCAAACCCCATTTCCAGCCTTCCATCAAGTCTCAAAGTTAAAATTGGTTCTTCTACATAGGAAAGGTTTTTTGATGGTCTCAATAGAAATCAGTTTGCAAAATCATCTCATGCATTCCTTAGAAGAACCTTTCACCTCTCCAGAATTTGAACACTAGTTATTCAACACTTAGAAAATAGCTTTTGGTTCTTTATGTAGACACTTTAACTGATAAAGGAAAAAAAAAAAAGCAGTATTGATCAGTGTTTTCCATCCCTTCCCCAGCTATATTTGTGCAGCTAAAAATCCTTCATTCCATCTGCCCATTTGTTTTCATTTTTCTTTCATTTCATTTATTTTACAATCTTTATTTGCTAAAATTGGCAAAATTTGCAAAGGCATCTTGCTTGGGTTGTACAGTCCCAGGAGTGAGAGAGGTCATAGCAATATTGGGTATTCCCATTCCTATTGTGCCCGTCAAACCCATTCCTGTAGCTAGCACTCCCATGTTCATGTTCATTCCCATCATTCCCTGGTTCATCATAGGCGTGGGTCCCATGGAGGTCATTCCCATCGTACCTGACATCACACTGGGCATTCCCATCCCCACAGGAATGGGCCCTCCCATCAATGGACTTGTCTGGGGTCGAACAGGCGTCATGTTCGGCTGAGGACTGAGGTTCACGGCTGCGAAGTTTTGAGTCATGACATTCATAGGTTGTTGTGTATCTGCAAAGAAGAGAACAGGGAGCAAAAACCATTACCCAGAATCTGATGCTCAAAGTGCTCATGTATTTTAAGAAATTTATGTGGTAACTGCTGTGAAGAAAGATAATGATGGCCAATAATGTAGCTACTTCACTTGTTTGCCTACTTTCTGTGTGAAGAGTCAGAAAACCTTTATAAGAGTTTTAAATAGCATTTTGTAACAATACGTGCTACTGTGCATATTCTAGAGATCAAGAAGCCTGAAATCAAGATGCAGCAATGGTACAAATTCTGTAGTAAAAACATGCACAGGTAACAGCTTTCTAGCACATCAGTCTCCATTTAGAAAATACCACTTGTGTCACAACCGCTGCAGCAGTTTAAGAAACAATTATGACTAACTGTAGGAAAACAGTAATTGTCAGAACACTCCATCTCAAGGACAACCTGGCAAACACATACAGGGCTTGGTGTGCATGCAAATCAGTGCAATAATCACTTACTTTGTTGCTGCATCATGGTATTAAGTGATGGCTGCTGGGGTTTGGAAGGCTGCATCCCAGGTACTAAATTGTCCAAACTGATATTTACACTGGGATCTGACCAAGTTGAGGGTAGAGTTTTGCTTGCATTCTTCTGGACCATCTCCGTGCTTGCATTATAAAGAGGGTTAGGCTTCGGCATCATAGTGTCCACGCTCTGCAGAGGCTAAAAAAGAAAAGTTTGTTGGGATCCACTTGAAACAATTTATCAATAGGAATCAGGACTAAACAACAAGTATTCATTTTCTGCACAAGACAATAAGGTTTTTAGCCATGAAACGGAGCTCTTCCAAAGCAGTGTTGCCATGTGCTGTTATACCATCAGAGCAGAGTATCTTCTAAGCTAGCATCAAGCTCCTATATCAGTATGAGGAATGACAGTGATCATCTGTAGTCAGGTTTTGAACTCAGAAATACTGATTTTTTTTTCCTCCTAACACCAAATTGACCTGTTATGGTTTCCAAGATGATGACCACAACATCCAAGTGACTAGGTATGGGTTTCAGAAGTGGAATGGATTAATTTTCAATGTTGTGATTAAGGAGAAGAGAAACGTTTTATTGGGGAAGGTCAATAGCAAACTGTACAAATAGCAGCATACCTGTGACCTTGACATGGGTAAACTGATGCCTACAGCATTGGAGATCATAGAGAAATTCATACTCTGAGAAGAGGTCATGGTTGTCTGAGAGGGGCCCATCAAATCAAAAAGATCAGTAGAATTTGAAGCAGTTGGAGGCTGGCTTGAAGCTGTCTGTGAGCTACCAAAGAGCTCTAAAGCTGGCTGCTGTGCTGTGCTGCTGAAGAGCTCTCCAGATGAAGCACTGGGACAAGGAGAAGCTTGGTTGAAGGCACTCCAGTCACCAAAGTCTCCATTTCCACTTGTTGCTGTACCTGAAGGAAAGGCCACAGTGTGAGAAGAAGGAAGACAGAAGAAAGGCAAAAGACTTCAAGAAAGGAACTGAGCAAATGCCATATTCCATGAACTGAAACAAATGAGAGCCGATCTGTGTCCGTCCAGATTAACATCTGCAGGTAGAACCTCCATCTGGACATCATTCCTTCTCATGAATATTCCAACAGTTTTAACAAGGTAGCAAAAGAAATATGAAACACCCATGCACAGAAAGTAGAATGATGTTTGATAACATGTCACTTGTGGATGCAAGACAAGCAGGGACAGGTTTTCTTTAGCTGAAATACAACTGAAAGGTAACTTAGGGGTGGATTGGAGACCAGTTAAAACAACACCTAGAACTTTGATGACACTTATTTGCTGAGAGTACAGTTACCAGGAATGAGCCACCTGATAAAGCAAACTCCTTCATGACAAAACAAAGACAATGGCTTCAAACTTTGGTATATACAATTAGTTACTGTATAAAACAGTGCTGAGGGGAATAAATCCCAGAACTTTGAAAGCACGTTGCCAGGAAATTCTTATTTGAAGTGATAAGGAATAATTTCTTCCCATCCCATGAAGTGCTCATGTAAAACACATTAAGTTTTCCAAATTTGATTCATGAACTAAATGCTTTGGCTTGAAGCAGAAGTGCAATCTTGGATCTAGCAATTCTTTCAGCAGAAGCTTTGCTGAACTCTTAGTTCATCACTTAAGCTTTGTTTCATTTCAATATACCAGGGGCTTTGTAGACAAGCATTTAAATCAAAACACAGCAACTTACTGCTCGCTCTGTATCTTACTGCAAAGAGCCTAACAGTATAAGCTGTTCGTAGACAACTCCAAGGGTACCTATTTTGTCCAGAGACACAAACCAGTGAACTGAGAATATGTCATACCCTTTGAGACAAATGGGAGGAGATGTTATCTCCCTTAAAACCACATGTTTTTCTATTAACAAGAAAAGGGTTACCATGATAGGGGAAGAAAAGCTTACAAAAACATACGCAGGAGATGCTAAAAATAAAGCAACACCATTTACACAGCTCTCATTGCTACACGTGCATCATGTTCCAAGTTTGGGCCATTGTACAGGTCAGCTTTTTGATTATCTCACTTTTAGGACTTCAGCTAAGCTACAAGCAACATCATTGCTATATGAAATGAAGTTCTACTGAATAGCTAACTCACCCCTTGAATTTCTTTCTACGAGTGAATAAAGACTCAAATGGAAAGCAGGGGTAGATGAATCCAGTGCCAGTTGCTGTTCCTAACTTATACAATGGCTAGTTCTGTAAGGGACATCCACAGCAATTTTCTACAACTGTATTTTACCCACTCGAAAGGTACCTGCAGCAGTCTTTCACACTCCATGTAAATATTCATCAAAATACACCTTAAAGCTTTAGTCATCTTTATCTTTACCAATACATTAGAATTTAAAGAATAGTAGGAGAGTAAATCTGTTCAGAGAATCCAAGTATTGCCAACAATTTCAGTGCACGAAGTGGACTAATATTCATTAGCTTAGGGCCTTACTAGAACATTTGCTTTGATCTCCCTCACAAAGAGAGGCTATATTAGAATGTTTCAATTAGTATTACATATTAAAAATTAAAACCTACTTTAAATATTCCTGATAGATAAGTAAATGCTGAGTGTGCTCCTTCTATGTTCAGACCGGTGCACTGAGCACCAATAAAGGAACTGGGGGTAAAAGGGATAAGGTTTTGCCCCTTCAGTAGAACTTCAAAGATGATTAATCAAGAAGGAAAAGATTTCTAGGGGGGCTTATGCTGTTCAGGAATGATTAATCATTTCACAACACTCCTTGTCCCTTGCATAATGGTGATTGGAATAGATTAATCATGTTAATGCAGATAAAGGATTGTATCAATTTAAGACTGTATTAACACAGAAATTATTTGCATAGTAGGCGGCTTTGTGTTTGCAAAACAACTTGGTTTTGACTAGGAAAGCCTGTAAAAAAAATCAGAGCAGTTTTTTCCTGCCAAGCAAATTAAAGGTGTATTAACTAACCCATGCCTAGTGCAGCTTTCCTAACACAGCAAAGCAACAGAAGAGATATAAGCATGCTGGCTTATATCAAGAGACATAAGCATGCTGGCAGAAGAGATATAAGCATGGCTCGCAGGTAGATTTGCTGATCAATCTCTTTGTTATCCTCTTCTCATTTTGGACTTAATCCTACACCCTGGCTGAGAACTCCCAGCCAAATACCAGTACTGCCCAAATTAACTTCTTAAGAGACAGCCAGCCAGCTCCCTCCAGCCCATGTTTGTTTGCAGCACTGCCCTGTCTGGGTAGTGCTGCAGGCTCCCAGAATACTCCACCAAAAAGAAAAGTTGATTACTTTAAATGTCTTCCCAGTATATTTTTTTTTCCCAGTCCAATTTTAAGGGAAACATGTTTCAGATGGTGGCCATGCCTATGTAATAACTTGGATGTTTGCAGGCAATATGGCTGTGCATGCACGGAGCCAACCATATGGACACCTGACAGCTCTAACCTGCATGCCATGCAGCCAGGCAAGGGCAAAACTTAGTGTTGGCCCAACCAGCATTACTAAAATCTTGCTTTTGAGATTGGCAGGAACTTCTTCATGCCTGACTTAAGATCTCGATATCTTTTATTTAATAGGCTTCTCCTAAAGGGAAAAAAGACTGTATGAAATTGTTATTTAGCCAAGCTAATATAAAGTGTTGGTCAGCTTCATCCCACAAATGCATATATACAACTTTAAAGCCATCAGCAAGGTTATACTGCATACAGAAGA
Source organism: Nestor notabilis (assembly GCF_000696875.1). NCBI lineage: Eukaryota > Metazoa > Chordata > Aves > Psittaciformes > Psittacidae > Nestor > Nestor notabilis. The sequence continues at coordinate 13,939 of NW_009940084.1, forward strand.
CATAACTCAACTAAATTCCCCTCCAACATACCAAGGGTTCCAATAGTTACCCAGACGACATTGGAAGCTTTGGAAATCACCTGTCCCAGGCTCCCCTGGTTATGCCATCTCACTTGGCCAACATAACTGTGTGTCTAAACAATGAAAGGTGGGAGCTGAGGACGTCTTTAAGGACCCTTATTTTTCTAGCATGGGTAGGCTGCTATATTCCATTGAACATGATCACATCTTTTTTTCTTTGTGTCCAGTTTACCCTTTTAATTTACTGTCCTGCCTGTAACATTGAGATTTAAAGCAATGGGCCCTCTGCACATGTTTGGAAACTATAGACAGCAGCACAAAACCATTCCGAGAACCTTGCAGTTCACAGCATTGTCACAAGCAAGCAAACCAGACTACCAAGCACTTTGTGCAAGTCTTTATCCCACCAGAGCAGCTACCTTTTTTTTTAATATAATTAATTCCTACCTATATCTGACAAACTTGTAAACTCTTGAGTTGAAGTATTAGAAAAATGGCTGCTTTTAATTGCAAATAAAATAGTTGAATAACCTTGCCGATAACTTTGGGAAGACTATGAGGGTTAATAATGTGAATGGTCCGATCACTACAGCCAATTTTCCAATCATTTTTGAAACACAAATACCATCCTCTTGAAGCATTCATCGCTGTAGAACATCAGTTAATCCAGCTCCTTGCCCACAGCTCAGAAGTGGGATGTGCTAGGCTCTTTCTTAATTGTTTAGTGAGTGCTTCAGCCAGCATTTAGACCTACACTTGGACCATTCATATTCTACTTTTCCACTCCAGAAGTCACATCACCTTTCAGCGCATTTCAAAATTAGACTTGGAGCTATGTTTTAAGTCTTTTTGTATGCTTACATTATTAGATAAACAGGGATATATTTGTAACTCCTACTAACGTTTTCCGAAATACAATTAATGACAAGTTTTAGGTCCAATGTGACACGTGCTGTGCCAGACAGTAGATATCTTCCTTACAGCTACATAAACACGGTTTGCCCTGGAAAGGGAAGTGACTTTCAGTAATACCATGTGGCATTTCTTTGCCTCTTTCTGCCCTTAAACCACAATTCAACGTGTAAATTAAACGTACCTTGCGACGATGGGAAACTTGCTGAAGCAGCAGCTGAACTAAAATCAGCAAATCCTCCAAATGGGTCAGTTGATACACCTAGAAACAGAAGGAAGCCAAATGCTGTTACAGGATTGCGCAAAGATCCATTGCAACAACTTCATGTGGGATTTATAAAGAAAAGCTGTTCTGTATTTGGCACAATGGATTTATTGATTCTGCTGCCTAAGTCAGTGCTGTTCTTCCTGTTCATCACCATACTATATTTATAAAACAATAAACTGGATTATTTCCAACTGCCTTGCAGATCTTGAAATTTTGTTTTCATAAGGAAGAACTAAAATACCAAGTTTTTGCTATCCCTAAAAATAAACTGAGAGAGATTAGCAGGTTTTTAACTAGTGAGGGATGCTACTAGTTTGGCAGTTTGTAAAATTACAACTTTGGAAGTGTAACACATAAAAGCCAAATATTTTTATCTTCTAAAAGAGAATTTATTATACTTACTATGAAAAATTATGTGTCGCCTTATATTTAGTTTTTGTGCTACTTAAAGCATGAAAGATTCTGCAGTAATCTTGAGTTGGGATTTCAAGGACAGAGCTTGCATTTGTGTTCATTTTTTTATAAGTTTGCTTCCTTTCTACAGCAGGAACATTAACTTTTCCAACCAGACGTTTGTATGCAGCATATAAATTATTAACTTCTGAATACAGCAGAGTAACAATTTTTCACTTAAAAAAATACAGCCAAGGTATAAAACCAGAAGAAAGATCTAAGAACTATATTGTAAAGCTGCTATTAAAAGAACCCACCAAAAACCGAATCATCCAATTATCATTGATACTGCTTGTAAGTAGGTATTCCACTGACTTGAGAAAGCTAAGAGAAGCTGACCTTATTAGTTTGTCCTCAAAGATTTCACCTCCAAGCAGTCCTATCCTTAGAAGAAGCTGCAGCAGTTCAATTATTTTGCTTTTAGTGTTATGCGTACATTATATAGGTTACATCACAGCTGCTTAGCCTGCAGTGCTTAGAAACTAGCCAGGTGGGACTGGAACATCTGTGCTGCACTCAAACACCACCAGGGACAGCTTCCAACATCTGGTGCCATTTCTGAATTGTCTTATCGCTGCAAGACATTCTGCCCCATCTGCTACTCTCAACTGGGTTAATTAAACTAGAACCATCTCCTTTTTAATAAATGGCTAGCAGTAATAAAAGGAACCATTCACTTTCTAATACATGTGTACTTGTATTTCTTTTTAATGTTATTTTACTGTAGACATTGCCAGGAAGGCAACTGTTCATCCAAGGGGAAATGTCTTTTCTTGCTGAGCGTGTAGCATATGATATAAGACATGAGATGGGAATGGAAGGATGGTCTATTTGAATTTTCAGGAACACAGCACTACTGAAATCCTTTTACAACTTTTTCAAGAGGGAGAAGATTTCACACAAAGTTAATAAATTTCTTCAAGACAAATTCTGAAGTGATCTAATAAGCATCTTACATATATTTATATGCAAGTTTAATACTGACTGCAATCTGAGAATGAAAAGGCTAACTCAAGCCAGTGAAACATCAAGCTAAAAACCTGTTCTGATCATGTTTACTCTGCCTACTGCAATGAATATTTTCAAATCTTTCTTTTTTCAACATACGTCCTTTCAGGGTTCAGAACAGGTTAATGGATTGAGAGTTTCTGTGCAGAATGAGCATCACATACGGCATACTCTCCGCCGTGTCCTCAAAAAAATCTACGCTCTTGTGTGCCTGTTATCCAGGGCCGTCTGACAAAGTATCTAGGGATTAATTTAACTTTAAAACTGAACTAGGTTCAATCCCAAAATAACCCCTTAACATTTTCAGTCAGGTCAACTTTTCCAGCTCCTCTACTGCCTGTTTTCAAATGATGCTGAGTTCCAGAGAGAGGCGGCAGAGATAAAGCTGAATGCAGTAACACTAAATCGTAACACTATCACCAGCTAAGATTAAAGAACCTCATCTCCAGTAACACCAAAAAATAACTTCCTGAAGGCCTAACCTCAGATTCTACATCTTCTCAAGCAGACTATTCCTTTATGGCAGCCAACCACCCCTCTCATGTATACAAATTGTGTTGCTTTACTTAATGTGTAACCCCCCTCAAGCCTCACCAACCTTCTTCCACATCTCTGCACCTGAAAATACATAGATAAGCAAATTCTGAGTTCCCTGAATTCACATGACTTCCCTGCCAGTTCCTTCACAGGATAAATCAAAGGCTGCATTTGACCCTTTCCCTGTGTCTTGCCTGACACTGGGAATGTTCCCACACCCTGTGCTGCAAGGAACAGTGGTCATAACAAGTGACCTGCACGTGAAGGACAGTGCTTATCTTCTCAACATGAGCTATCCTCAAAGATTCCCATGCGAGATCTGTCACTACAAATGAACCCTTTCCATCTGCCTTCCCAGGTCAGCAAAGAGGTTATTTAGCAGGACCAGCTGCTAATATGCCTCTTCTCAACACCATTTCCAAATGCTGCTTTGGAAAGAGAAATAAAAAGGCAAAAAGAAGAAAGGCTCCCTACACCAAAGAACCAAACTGATGAAAGATTCAAATACACTCTAATATGGAAGCTGCCATAGTTCTGTTTGAAATACAGGAAGGTTCACTTTGAAGTGGAAGCATCGATTCTCAATGTGATTTAATTTATAAACATAAAAATAAAAACATAAACATATGGATATAAATAAGCAAAAAAGGATCTAATATATTTCCTGTATTAACTGCATAGGAGAAGTTTCAGTACTGATAGTAGTAGGGGTAGTGGTTCTGATCCAAGATCTTAAAATTCCATGGAACTGTAGTAACTCCAACGTGCAATGAGCACCTTTGTATATGAAGCCAATAAAATAGATATTAATGTAAAATAAGTTGTTCCTTAAATCTGGGGGCATTTGTGCATAAAAGCACAGATACACAAAATGAACTTTATCTCTTAATCATTAGGAATTAAGACATATTTCAGAACAGATATATAAAATGTATCTATTTTTCCAAAAAATAAGAATGAACGAAGTTTTTAAGAACTACCAGAAATAAGAAAGAAAATATTGAGACAGATTCCTGATCCTAAATTACCATGACAATTTCCCACCCATCCAGAGTTCTGATGTATTTTATATTCTATTAAATACTTTCAGAGATAGCATTTTGGTAGCCTAGTGATGAAAGGAACTGTATCACATAAAGTACTCTTCATACTAGGGTTTTTTATACATTATAATAAAAATATCTAGTGTGACATACTACAGGGGTTCCACTACAATACACCCAGAAGTACCATAGCTTCAGACAGAAGTAAGAGTAGTCTTTGCATACACATGAACACAGGCACATTGCCACACGTGGGCCTCCAGCCACTCCGGATTGGGATTTTTTGGCACAGCCTCTGTGATTTCACTTTATCTTTAAAACAGAAACTGAGGCTGAGTATCTGTCATTCCCAAGATACACACATAACACTTGTACAAACAATGTGAATATGATCCTCTACGTGACAACTTGCTTAATTGTAATGAAGTTACATGAAACATTTCCATCTATAAAAAGGCACATGCTCATCTTTTATTTGCTGTGCAAAGTGATCTTTAAAGAAAAATTCTGCCCACAGTTAACTCTCTCCCAACTGTGCCACTAGACCACAAGTGCATGGAAATCCTTTTACTATTCTGTGCTAGCCACAATCAAACCTGTCAATATGAAGAACCTGTAAGCACAATAAAGCACTTTTAAGTTCTACGTTTTGCAAAGCAAACCACAAAAGCTCTGAACATCTCTATCAATCCTGTCTGTATGCAATGCACTGAAATTTAAACACGTTCCTGAAAAGAAAGTGCATTTTGAGAGCGTAAGTCCTTGTGAAGGTTAATGGACTTAAAATTTAACTGCGTGTTTACTAAGTGAAGGGACACGTTTTACAATGAATAATTTTACTTTTAGGTAGCAATTTCTTTTTGGTATTAGGGTTGGGATCAACCAAGTGCCAAAACAAAATAAGATAAAGAAACAAGCTTGCCATATACTTCAGATGAAAGCTTATATGAAAATCATCCATCTCCAGCTGCCTAGCCTTTGAATTGCACTAGGAGAAAAGCTTGAATGTGAATGGATTGCATTTGCTTTTAGAGTTAATTATAAATAACTGTATTACAAACACAGTTTCTGACAGACTGATCTGGCACTTAATCTTTGTGCTGCTAACATTTATTAGTCCCGTGCAATAGCATATACACTACCCCTGCTACAAAGGATTTTAGGCAGCTCTAAATTTTTTGAGCAATCATTTCTCAATTTATCTACTACTCTGTATATCAAACAAGCTTATCCTCAGAGTTAGTTCAAAATATGCATTAAGAAAATAAACCCAAGACATGCCTACCTGTTGAAACTGGCTGGCTAGCTCCATCAAACAACAGATCAACCAGGTCATTAGATGACTTGCTGCTAGAGGGTACAGAAGCCTGAGGAAGAAATAACAACAGATGTCATCTCATGATGTCATCACTCATCTTACATGACTTTGAGAAGTTTTCTGCAGCTTTAGGGTTGGTGGTTTTTGTTTTCAGGAGGGATGGCAGATGTGTCTTTGAAGCCAGCAATCACTGAAATGTGGCTTAATTTAAAATCAAATACTGAAAAGCCAGTGACTCATGGTTGTTTTTTTTTTTTATCATAAATGAAGAATTTGTTAAGTGTGAAGGTTCAGATAATCCTTCAAACTTCAGGCCAACATTTTTTCTTAGCTTTCCTGAAGCGAGCACAACATGGTAATGACTAGATTTTTAAAATTCTACATCTTAGAGCAATCAAACGATTTATTATAATTCAACTGTTCCACAGCCTTTGAAAGCCCCAACTAAACAGTTTTGATAAAATAGTTCTCTTGAAGGTTGTATAACAAAAAGTTTACCCTAAACTAGAAACTGTCTCAGAGGTCCGAAGAAAAGAGGTCCCAAAACCATGCTTTATTGTGCTCTCGTGTGGTCTCACCTTTGCTGTAGGCTGTGTAGTATGAGCATCAACATTCTGCTCTGGACTTGCTTTATCCCCTGTATAATGTGCTGCTGCTCCCAAGTCAATGGTTTTTGAAGGATTTGCTGTGCGTTTGTGTCTGATGGTAGTTTCTGTAGCTTGTGTAATATGAATGTGTTTCGTTGTGACAGTCTCTTCATCTTTAAACTCAGCTTTGGGAGATTTACCTCGTCTTGATTTTTCTTCATCACTGTCACTAGAAAAACAAAAGCGAAAGAATATGTCTTAAGCTACAAAACTTTTGTAGTTCCTTGTGGCAATGATTCATAATGAAAATGTTGCTTCTTTCTACATTTGAGAAAGGAAACACTTTACCCTTACCTAATGCATCAACATAACACAGCATTACACCTACTGCACAAAAGAGATGAAGAAAAGCAAATTACTTTGATAAACATGGACTGCAAGTCCACAGCAAAGGTTAATAGGAAATCAGTGTTTAAATCCAGTACATTTAATTACCTTCTGACAGGAACTCCTCCACACATTATATAACACTTCAGCAACAAGAATCTTAGTTGGCAGGTCTGGTCTGTACATAGACCAAGAGACAGAAAGCAGTGAACCAAATACAGATTTCAAGAATTCCAGCCCAGAGAAACAGCCTTTCAGATTCTTCAAAATGTTTGTGGAAAAAGAATGTTTACAGAGTTATGCAATGCAGTGATACAGATCATCTTCTATCAGAGCACACACAGCCTTAAAATGTAAAAGAACAGAAGCGTCACCATTTCAGGTGAAAACTTTTTAGATGTCAGTGTGTGATATTTGTTCAATCCATTACATTTTCTACTTTTGTATTTTAAGTCTTTCACAAACAAACCAATTGACCCTCACCAAAAGTCATGTTACCATCATGGTTAAGATTTGTGCGTAACAGTGAAAACTGCTTTTGAGAAAGATTCAATTTGTTGAAACGTATTTTGAGATAGTAATTCCCTTAGTAATATAGTTGAAAGTGGAAGGGTTTTTACATTTTAATAATGCACTAGAATACTAAACCTGCAAAATTTAAGAAAGGCTGTCCCTTTGTCAGTGGGAATATGACAGTAACTGCAATATACTCTGGAGGGTAGCCTTTGTTCTCTGTTAACAATAGTGGGTTTTTTGGAATACGTTGTGTGTGTCATTTCCTCTATGCATATTACCTACTCACCACTGGGGATGGCTCAATTCATTAACATCAGTGAATATAAATGCTCACTCCCTTTTTTAATCTTTCCTTTTTAAATGAAATATATCACCAACCAAACAACTATGGGGCATTTGCTTCAGCCAGCCTTACGTGGACAAGTGAGCTCAAATAGCATCCCTTCACCTTATCCTTCCACAGCATTTCAACCCTGACTTGCACAAGTGTTGCCTGCTGTTCCAGCTATGAATTTCTACACATAGCCTACCTATGTGCACAAATGCACCAAAGACCTCTAACCCCGTTTTCATTTGTGACATCAGGATTTTAACACAAGCCCCAGAGAAGACTGGTCTGCACATTAGCATGGTGTACACAGTATATCATTCCTAAAAGCCTCAGGGGAGTGTAGATGATGTTGCCTTTTAGATGAAAGTACCTAAGACCAGGACAATCACAACTAAGGCTCAGCCTCTCAAAACCTGCTGCAATGTATTTCTTGTCATCACTCAGAATGAGTCTTGTCCATACACACATTCTGTGGGTTAAGTGATTGACAAGCATCAAAGTCCAATCAATGGAGCTATTGCTACAGAAATGGTAGAGATCAATCTCACTAATGTAAAAATGAAAAAAAAAAAAAAAAAAAAAAAAAGTAAGTCTTTGGTGATCTACAGCAAAATAAATGTCTAAAAGCTTTTGAGCAAAGAAATTAAATATATATGCCAGAAAGCAGGACAAATATTACAATCCTCAATTTTCTATGACAACCTGTACTGCTTCCAAGCTGTCTCAGGAGATCCATTCTTTATTTTTCTTTCATGGTCACATTAACAAAGAAAAAAAATTACAGATTAATGTTCCCTTTAAATGTGTTTACTGTGCTCACAGCAGTAAATTGCAGCGCTTCACCTGAGAATTGCAGAGTGAACTTAAAACCAAAAATTATAGCTGGCGTTGTACCAAATAATTAAAAAGACTTCTGAAAGGAAGTACATGGTTACAACTTCCAGAAGTTAAAACTAGGGATACATGCTTTCTTCTTTGCCTTAAGGTTTTTGTGGTGTGCATTTTGCGTTTTGGGTTGGGGTTTTTTTAACATTCTTTAAGGCAATAAAAATAGTTTACTGACCCTATAACCCTTTACATGGAATTTGCCTTTAAACATGGGTCTTGCATCCTTTTAAAGATGTACTAAAAGCTTTGCTTCCTTTCTATTCCATTACCTGCATCAACCTTCCTGGATACTGGAGAAACAAGGACTGAGAGAGTTTTAAGAATTCTTATGAAGTGTAGTGTTTCAGAAGATCCTCTGTATACCTCCAGGTATTTTAGGAAACAACTTCAGCACACAAGGCTTGACTCAGGGTACCAATTGGTTTATTCACCTGAGAATTAACAAGCACTATGAAAGAAAAATTGGGGTTTTCCCACCCCATGGGGTATTGTTTCTGATCTTTGCTTCCAAGGGGATATAGCTCTGGAAAAAAGAATCCAATTGCCCCACAGCAGTACTAACACTTTTCTTTTCAAGAGGAAAAGCAGACTAGGCTTCTCTCCAGACTTAGATGTGTGAGCTGCAGGTCCACTGAAATCTACTGTAAACACAAGCCCAGGTTAAGCTCTTGATTGCTTCAAGCATTTTTTATTGTTTTCCATGCAAACTACTAGCTTTGAAAGTAGAGTCAGAAATCCAGAAATCTGGCCAAGTTCTCCTAGTGTGTATACTGGAGGTAAGGATCGTGTCATCCAAATTCCATTAACCACTCTGAAGATATGCAAGTCATTTATTCTTTGTGCTTCAAGACCTTTATTGGCTTTACAGTACGAAAGTAATAATGATTTATAAAGCTATTAAGATAGAAACAATAGAACATACAACAGCAGATTTGCCAGCTGAGCGAGTATCACCATTTAGCCTTTTCCAAGCAAAATGGCAACTTAATTCAATGTTGTTATATAGCAGCAGGCTACAAATAAACTAGTGTATTTCTGGAAGCTTATTTTGGTGTTTAAGAAGAATTGCTGAAGTGTGAAAACACAGAAATGCATGGATTTCATGGTGCATTTACAAGAGAAAGTTATGTTGTTGTGACCTTAAGTCACATGATAATTAAAATTCCATGTTTCTTTCAGTTTCAATTATTTAAATATAGTATTCTGTTAATACATCAATGAGGTTTATATTTACAGTATCTTTAAGCATAAATAGACATTCTATAACTTAACAATCTTCTTAGATCCTTTTATATCTTCTGTAGAAAGAAACCCCTTCATTTCAATACTGAGAAAATACCTTCCACGTTGTCTAATCACCATGCCAAGAGAAGCCGAAAGGCAATTTCAGGCTGGTAGCCAAAGCAATGCTGGAGAAGCCATATTGCTAGATTCCTTCTTATAGCAGGATAACTTGCAACTACTCAATTGGTTTTGCTCATGTATGTCCAAAAAAACTTCCTCCTTTTATTTCAATTTCTGAGTTTACTACTCCATAAATTTCTAGACAAATACCACAGCTGATGGTTACCAAAAAAATAGAAGAAAAAATAAAAAGGGAGAAGGGGTTACAAGAGCAAGACAAAAATGAAACATGTAGTATTAGCCAGAGAAAAACACCAGTGTTACTTGGGGTAGCGTCCTCAAAATAAGCTGGTTTTGGTAATGATTAGACTGCAGAAAGGACTGTCAAAAACACTGGAAGGTGCAAGACTTTATACCAGCACAAATTGGAGACCAAGAGCTATTCAGAAATAAAGTGAAGAAAGTAAGATAAAAAATGGTCACTGTACATCCTCTACATGAATGTGGATAGTGAGCTTTCCAGATGTCATGTGACAAGTTGCTTTTGAAAGGTAAGTACAGAAAAGCACACAGCAATACCATTGTTAAAACTGAAATTGTTTACTTTTCTTCTGATCCCTTCTCTTTGACAGTATGCTCTAAGAGGGAACCCTGATGTGTGCAAAGAATACCGGTTTTATGATTTATTAATGCCCTAGCAAGGACACCACACTTTTTCCTCAGAAATACTACCATTATGTTTTGTTTCTGTGCAAAACGGCTTGAATTCTGCAATACATACACATCTCTCTGTGTGCATGTGTATTTTTATGCACACATGTATAAAAACACGTGTGTAATTACCATTTGAAGATATTCCTGTAAAAAATATTGATAAAATCTCAGTGCAAATTTGAATTTTGTTTCCCAAAAGGCAATTATTGAGCACTCTCTCTACAGCAATTTCAGATTCTGTTAAGTACGAATTTGATCTCCTCATAGGAAAATTCAATGCACCTGTTGAACTGTAATGTGCAGTTCTTTCTGCAGGCAAAGCATGGTAGGTTTTCTTCCTTACTGAAGAAATTTAATGCCCAGATGTAAAACACAAGTTTCTTGAGGAGGTTCAACTGAAATTGACTTTTTTTAAATCGTTTTAAGTAAGTCACCTGCAGTGTGCTCTCCCTGAGATCAGCTCAGGGAAAGAGCACTGTGTCAAAGTAGGTCTAAGCAGTTTTACATCTCCCTCCTCTTTGGCACTTGCACATTCAGAGTAACTCTATCAGCCTCCAGTATACAGGTGCAAAGAAGACCACTGAATTGCTGAGACAAACAAAAGCTTAGGAAATTTCAGCCAAATTCCCTGCTTTGCCAGCAGCTATCTAAGCTAGGGGCAGTAATGGAAGACAGCCAAGAGCAGTTAACTTCTGACAGAACTGCATTATTCCCCAAGACCTGTAAGGGCTGTATATGAAGTCCAGGAAGCAGATACTGAACCCAAACATGCTTCCATACAGACAAGAAGAATGACAGAGTATTATCACTAACAATCAGCAGTGTTGAAGAGCTTTATAATAGCAATTTCATAGAATAAAGTAATGTTAAAATAACTGTAGTACCTGCACCTTTCTGGAGAGTCTTCTCTATCTTTCCTTTGGAACTTGCGGATGGTATCATCGATCGTGCTTCCAATTTTGTCACTCAGCTCGCCTAACTTATCACTGAATGGAAAAGCTGTTTTTTTATCCCATTCTTCATCCCATTTTGACTTGGGCTCAGGATCATATCTTTCACCTGTGTAAGGCATTAAGATAAGACATATTAAAGATAACAGGAAAAAAAATGCCTGTGGTCTTTCTGGAACCACTCTCAAGCCCCCCTGCCCTACATACATAAACCTTACAAGTTTTCAAAGCAAACTGAAAGCTCCCACAGTGCTGAATCAACACTATTATAGCAAGGCACAGCATGTAACGCCAATCATTAAGTGGCAGGAATGCAGATTCCAAGAATTCTG
>NW_009940084.1:25578-33147 GCF_000696875.1 Nestor notabilis
TTTATGACAATGATACAATCTTAATGCACTGCACAGCACATCAGGATACTGTTGGACTCTGCTGGAGAAGCACAAGAGGCACAATCAACCCTGGCTGCATAAGCAGCTTATCAGAAATGGGACACGCCAGTTCTGTAACAGGCACTTAATACATGATATCCCATTCTTGGCCAAGCTATGTGCTCAGAAGTAAATCAATAGGGGTTTTCATATATTGACATTCATGAGCACATAGAAGTGTAGTATCAAAATATCAAAAGACATAAGTGTGCAATACATAACTTTCTGTTCTTTCTTCTCCACACTCGGTGAGTGAAAAAACCTTCTAAAGAGATAAAAAGAGGTGGCAATAAAGCAACTCACCATTTCAGCAGCCACTGAGTACCCTGAGCATCTTTACTAAACACTGTCACCAAGAAATCAAAATCTTTCCTTCTCCCCCCCTCTAACGAAGTATTCAAGACGTCCATACTGTTAGCTTAGCTTATTGACCAAGTTTTACTTGAAATAAATATATTTGCAGTACAATCTCATTAAAAAGCTTAAAAACTTAACCTGGGTTTATTTTTACACATTCAGCCAACTTAAGTTTAATTTAAAAGAAAACCCACAACATTTACACTTTAACAAAGACTTAACTATCAGAAACACAGCACACATTACTAACTTGTATTGTGATCTTCTATCAGAAAATACAGGTATATAAACCAACCCAATATATATTTACTTAAGCTGAGTAACACTGAATAGCAGAAAGGAAGAATGGTGAAAAATTCATTATTTCAAGTTACACACAAATTATGTTATAGCTCAGGTAATGTTCAAGATGCAGTCAATTAAGCCACTTTTAATTAAAAGTAAATGATAGCACTACAAGGTGCAAAATCTGAGTTCTATCTGTTCAATAATACCACATAGCAGAGGATGTATTTTCTTACTGAAGATGTAAGTGCAAGTCTTCAGCAGTATTTGTTTAGATCCATAAAGGATAGGCAAACTTTTACAAAGCAGAGAATCTGTTGCAGATCAGTGACAGTCAAAGAGATCTTTATCACTGAAAAAGGAGAAACTGCTGTTAAATGTTGCAGGAGAATAAAATGGCCTTATTTCAGTTTTGTCAGGCTCTCAAGTGTTTTAACATAAAATCCAGTAGAAGGTTTCCTTGTGTGACAGGAATCTTAAGGTAAACTAAAAAACACCCCAAGAGCCTGGTATTTTCAGGACAAAAAGAGCTAAGGAACACTCAGAAAATGCAAGCATTTCATATTTAAATAACTAGAATGTTTCAGATGACAAGTCTGACCTGGGAAAAAATTTGTTTTGTGCTGCTAGAGATTATTTTTTTAACCTTACTCAATGAAAGGATAATTAAAAATCCTTTACCATCAAAACTAAGTACAAGACAAAGGAGATACTCGTTTAAATTAAAAAACTTGAATGATAACTAAAGAGCATATGGACAAAGAGTTCTAGCCAGCATATGGAGATAGATCACGACTGTACAGAGCTAGTCAAAAGATAAGCTCAGTGAAAGAACAGAAGGACATGTACTTAAAGTACAAATGCAGTGACTCATAAGTATTTCTTAGAAGACAATCACCAGAATTCCAAGCAGGTAGCAAAAGCCTAAAAGAATATAATAAAATTAGACATATCCTGCCACGGAGATAGAGATTTTCAATGATTGAATATGAGGAAAAGGGAGAACAGAGGAACAAAGAGAAGTAACCTGTCAAAACCAGGAGAGAGCAAATCTAGATTTAAGGCTTACAGTGAAGAGTAAAAAACATACATAGCACCAGAGAGGGACAGGTGAGGTTTAGATCCTACAGTTACTACTCAGATCTTATACCAAACCCTTCTGTCAAAGAAGTCACTGACTAGCAAACTACGTACCATTGTGACTCTGGGACTCATCCCTTAATAAAAGCAGCCAAGGATTTACTCAGGCCAAAGAAAATACAGCTAAACATCTCACGACTGGCAGCTGGATCATGAACAACATGCTGGGAGACATCAGGCATAAAAACCAGTTCAAGCTCAGATCCCTGCTAGACATTATGGCAGGGACTGGGGAGCAAGAAGGACGCTGCACACTTGTACTTGATAAGCAAAACAGTGCTGGTTGTGTGCCTTTCTCTAACCGAGGCTATCAGGGAAACCTGTGCCCTCTCTAAAAGTCAAGCTGATGGCACTACATCCTCCAAGGCCAAGATCCTACAAACACATTATGCTGAAGATGCAAATAATCTGACAGAACTCAATGCACACATGAAGCACATTGGTCACCTCAGCAAATGGATGAATTTGTTTCTAAAGCAAGGGGACATCAGGCTACCTATCAACAGCATTTAGATGGTGGTTTGGTTTTTATTTTCCACTTTGTGCATGAATGTTTTTAAATAAAGTATTTTGGATTTTAAAAACACACAAACTGAGACACTAACAGCTGTATTGGTAAATTCCTGAAATATAAGCTCCACCACTTACAATGTACTTAGTGCATACATTTGAAGTCAGATCTGACAGACATCAGAATCCATAGTTAACATTCAGGTATCTTCCAAGTGTCCCAACAGTATTACTTGGGAAACCAAAAAGTCTAATGGTATATAATATCTATATTGTTTCACCCAAACAGTATTAGTGTCCTAAAAGCCCTAACCCAAATTAACCAATGGTTCTAAAGGAGGTTGTCAGGAAGGAGTAGGTGAAGCAATTCTTACGCTGTAGTGGGTGGAAAGTATCATCATTTTTTAAGACTGACTAAGAAACCCTTACTTACGAGGGCATTTATTTATCTACTTCTGCTACAGCAGCATTCATTTCACAAGGAGACTCTGCCTATGAATAGAAAAAGAGACAACTAAGTTTTGGCTAAGCCAATGCATTAATGTCATTTGTATAAGTTTCTAGTTAGTTTTTAATCTAAAAAGAAAAAAACTAACTTACAAATTTAAATGGATTACTGTAAAAATCCTTATGTGGGAGAAAATGTGCAAGAATTCTTTGATAACAGCAACACTGACAGTTAAAGAAATATAAAGAAAAAGCACCTAAAAGGAGCATCTTAGAAATTCCTTATGTTATCTGTGTTATCCAAGCCAAGTTAAAAGATGGTCAATCCTTGACCAAGAAAGCCTAGTACTCACTGTATCTGAACCCTCCAACACTGTCTGAAGAAACCCCAATGTATTTGTCTTTGTTCTTCTTTGCTTTCTTTCTCTCTTCCCGAAGTCGATCATCATCTTGAGCAAATTCAACCATTTCTTTTACCTTCTGGCGTATGTTTATACCCTGGTCTTTGCCATTTTCATCTGTATAGGTAAAGCAGGATAGAGACGATGCATAGAAGGGGGGCAGGAAAGAAAAAATTAATCAGAGGCAGTAATACTGAGCATCAAACTGATCAATCTGAATTACAGACACAGCAGTCAGAAAAAGATCTTATGGCTGTTAAGGTCCACTGCATGTGTTTAAAAGGGATGAAATATTTTGTTTCAACACAAATTTTCACCCTTAGAGAAATGAATTTTCACTGAATAGTGTATTTAGAACCATCTCTCTGCTGCTGAAACATATGAAAAGATTAACAAAAGATGGAGGCAGAAATTACGTTCTCCAATGGAAAAATTTTAACCCTTCCAAATACCACCCCTCTTCCTCAGTCTTTTTAGCACAGTTTTGCAAGTTTAACTGCAAGAACTCAGTTTTATTGTACAAGTGAATTCTTGAAAAATCGCTTTCCGTTGGGATGTACAAGCTAAACGTGCTCCTTTCCCAGCCTTTTTCACATTCAAAACACACACTGGCCTTGCTGCCTTTGCACTGTAAATATTATTTGGTGGGAGGAAAAAAAAAACCCAGCTTCAAACAGATGTGTGTGTTTTGGAGCTCTAACCTTTTCTTCCCATATGATTAAAGCTATTGCTTTACGGACACCACAGGGGACCAGTCTCTAGTGCATATTTTAATATAAACCCGAACACTCATGTTGTGTTGGTTCTGTTGTTATTAGCCAGTCTTTTCTGCAAGTTCTTGTCTTCACTAATTAATACTCTAGGGTCCCACGTCTTGGATTCTGCACTCTTCACACAACTGGCAACAGTCACATTCTAATTAGACTGGGGAAGCTTCTAAGCTGGTTCAGGTGACTGACAACTCCAACTACTGTTTTAATTTGCTTATAAGATTTTTCTATTGCTCACCTACAAAGTGGTAATTTTCCAGGGATCGCAAATCATAAATGTGTTCTCTGGCACTTGTAACAACACGCTCTGATCCATTCCTTATGAGGTAAGCTAGGAGCAGCAAGGACTATAAAAATACAAAGCACCTTATGATTGCATGAACAAAAGCTCTATCTCTTTTTAAAGGAAAAGAAAAAAAAGCTGCAATAGAAAACCAAACCTATCCCCCTCCCCAAATTAGTAAGTAATAAGACTTTCCACTTTTAAATAAAGACTTATTATACGGGTTCACACAGAAAAAAGACATTTTCCCCACATGCACCTTTTTCTCTTTAGAATATCAAAACTGTATTTGTCAAACTAATCTGTTGTTACTAAATTACAAGTAGTTACCTTCATCAGCTACTGCCCATTTTAAAATACAGCAGTAGCAACGTAAGAGAAAAAGTTAACCCTGGTAAATGAAGCATTTTCTTTTGCTTCTTTTGTACACAATACAAAAAACTGCACTTCAGGGCAATTTTAAGCAAGCAACAAAGTAAATGAAGTTTAAGTAGTATTTTAATTATAATTTTATGTTGAGGATTTCTATCTAGAAAAAGAAACTGCACATGCACTTTCTCCAAAGTAGTGCCTTTATCAGCTAAAACTATCATTATATTTCAACCTATCCAAACCTGATAAGCAATTCCAAGCAGTCTTTATAACATTAAGTAGCTATGTGTGGTAGCATTAAATATTAATTTATATCGTACTTCAGGGAAAACAATTACTATGAATACAAAACATCAAGCACCTGTGAAAAGCACAAGCCATGCCTTAGAATTAATTCTGTCTTGTTACAATCCTGGCATCAAGAAAAACAGAAATATAAGCTAGTCCAATACACCACATCTAAAAAACGAGGTTATATTTGCATAATTCAGTGAACACTGAATACCACTTTACATGTAGCATGATATAATCTTAAGCAAAAAGTTTCTCTACCATGTTAATTAGCCAAAGACAGGAAAAATGCAAATGATTCATTTCTTTTTCCAAACCACAAGTAGGACATAAAAACCTCCTATAAGATCTGCAAGAAAATTTGGTCCATTCAAAGCTAAACTACTATTTTCAGAGAATTATGAATTGAAATAAAATTAAGAATAGTTTCCATTTTATTTCAGGTATTCTTGAGTTCCTTCCAAAACATTTTCCCGATAGCACAATAACTTCTCATCTACTTCTCATGGAGCACTGTAACAACTCCTTTGGGTGGATTCAAAATGTGAATGCTACTCCAATACTTGAATATCAGCAAAATGTAATTGCTCTATTATGTTCACTGGATAGCAACTTAAGACACAATTGTAAACCCAGAATTTTGTTTCTTTCATGTACAGCATTAGAAAGACATCTTTTGACTTCAGTAACAGTTAGGAAAAGAAATTACAGGTTGCTAGTGGAGTGATATAGCAGTATCTAAACAAGACACTACATCAGCACATTATAGTAGCAACAAGCATTATGTGCTTCGAAGACCAACAGAAAGTCTTGAATATTTCCAGCTCATATACATACACACCTTATAAACTCTCCTCCAGTTCTTTTTATTGTCTTTCAGCATTCGAGTCCAAAGCATGTTCATAAGTTCTGGAAACTGTTCATACATAAACGTTGCCCTACAGAATTAAATAAAAGGAGTAAAGAAACTTTAGTCGCCATGGTTTGGCACCATGGCTTGTTAAGACTCAAGGCTGACAGTAGATGGCAGGCTTGATCTAAGCCCATTCACATTTAATGACATTCTAAAGGAAAAAGCTATCCCTCTTTCTTACTCATATAGAAGTAATTTACATACCAGCACTACAAAAGAAATAAGTAATTCTAAAAATCTGAGGCTGTAAAAGAACCTTCACTAATTTATAACGAAGGTAATGTTTAACATGAAATCCCTAATAACCACTGCAACTAGTCAAGCACGCAACTTCCAAACTCATTTTTAACAGAAAAAAAGTTCAAGGAAGAATTTGACATGTTTTCCTCTATTTAGGAAAGTCAAAAGAAAGCAGCTTGAAAATAAGCACCCCAAAAAAAAGTCAGATATATTGAAAGAATTATGAGGCTCTATAAATAAAAACAAGACCGTAAGATTTTCCTTCATTCTTGTTTGACAGTTTCCAATATATTATAAGATTATGTGTTAAGAAAGTAAGACTTGATTTACAGCAACTTTTCAGCATTGTCAGTCAGCATACCGCAGAGTTGATTTAGCAGCAAATGTCACATTCCTGTATAAAATGCACCTTTCTTTTCTTCATCACTGAACCAAATTATCACTTACTTGGCAATCTCTCCCATGAGTTGCCCTGAAGGTCCCCATGGATCATCATTGGTTGCTTCTCGAACCTTAGACTCTATTTCTGAATAATTCATAACCACATTGGTGCTGCAAAGGGGAAAAAAAAAATAAATCACACATGAAGATTAGCATCAAAACTGAGAAACACATGAAAACTTAATAATGACACTAGTGCCTATCTCACTTAATGAGATACCTCTACAGGGTGGGAAAGAAAACATCTTTAGTGCAGAAGTTACCCTGAGGACACTATACAACACATTTAAGTTGTCTTTAAGAAGGTTTTGCTATTCTATTAGTCTTCAAGAATACAGATGAGAAGCTAGGGATTACATTACAGCTGGATTTGGTCCAGTCAAAATGGCTTCTGGTCAAATTAAAATCCAGACCAAACTACTGGAATCAAAGCTGATAGCATCCCCATATATTTGCTTACAGGTTTCTATGGCGTACAGCTATTTGCAAGAGGCTTTACAACTCAATCAGAAGCAGATTTCTTTTTGTTAATGATGAGTGCTACAAGAGAAACTCAAGAATATCACTACCAGACTGAAGTAAGGGAGATGAGACTCACTAGAAAGTCTGTTTCCTAGCTGGAATTTATTTAATTAAGGGAAAACAGCAAAAGAAGAAAAGCTGCAGTGCACTCTGTTTCACCATTAAAGAAATGCAAATACTATACGGAGCTCAGACTCTCTATGAGAGTTTACAGAAAAACATCACTTGGAAAAAGGAAGCAATTTTTCCATATTGGTTATATTAAAATAGTCAGTATGTGATTATGTTTAAAAAAAAAAAAAATAAAATCTCTCAAACTGGTGACCTTCAACTACAAGCCCCTTCGTGGCCCTAAAATCACCCACATATGTTTGATAGCAATGATTTTCCTGATATTTTAATGTGAGGGAGCAGGCCCAAAACATCATTCATATAGAGAATGTTTGAAAAACAGCTCTACAGTTATGGAGCACTATAGCATTCAACAGGAATGAAAACATTACTATTACTAAAACGAAACCTAGTGGCCTCAGCTTT
>NW_009940084.1:33178-49273 GCF_000696875.1 Nestor notabilis
TACCTTGCAGTGAATTTGAAGTAACACGCTTAAACCTATTGTAGCAAAAGTTTGAAAGTTCACTTAACTGTTAAAAGCACTTCATACAAGCTAAAAGAACCCTGTAAGATGACTGTGTTCAACACAAACCATCCCATGCAAGAACAATCTAGTAATCTTATAATGCAATGTGGAGAAGGCATTTGCTGCTTAAAAACCTCCTCTGATTCTGAGAGTCTAGAAGAGGGGAGAAGAATAAAAATAAAGATTCTTAATAAATCATCCTTCTGTTCATGTAGGAGTTGGCACAACACAGCATTCAAGCAATACCCGTTCAATTTGATTGGCATAAGGACTGCAAAGATCTTGTAACTGGGAGTTATAAACAGCAGAATCAAGAATAAGATCCCCTTAAATCTGAAAGGGAACACAGAAGGTAATTGTTAAAACAGAACAAAATTCCTGGACTTAATCTTGGATTCTCAGCATGAGAATCCTGCTGTCAGATTCCAACGGATGATTTTATTCAACTTTGTGTCTAAAGAGAGTGTAAGCTACATGACTGAATAAATAATCAGTGAGCTAACAGAACCTGTCTATATAAAAAAAGCCATGTAGGAACACAGCAGTAGCTACAAACAACAGCAATTAATGTTTCACAAATTCATTTCTGCTAAACACACCTCAAGCTTCTCCTTCTGACACTTTCTTTACTATACGAATGTAAACTAATGCCATCTTTATTTCCCATATGCATGGAATGTTAAAAAACCCCCACAACTCCAAAGCTACAGGCTTCAGGTCTTTGCAGCTTCCAGCACACTAGTTCCCTTGTCCCATCGAGGAAAGGCAGGGAGTTGCATGGAAAGGCTTTGTTTTTCTAACCCCTCCTTAAGCACTTGTTTGAGAGACTTGATGAAGAGTTGGGGGGCAGGGGGAAAGCATAAAATGAAGCATTTCCTTAATTTCTTAGAGGAAAGAATTTAAGAATGGAAAAAAACGCTTGAAAAGATGCAAACTTATTGTAAAAAACTAGTAATCCAGCATTAAGGAAGAGCTCAAAGTGCATGGCTGAAGCAGCATCGGGGTCAAAAGGGGGAAACGGAAGGAAAACAAGGGAAATTAAGTAATGCCGAAAGAAAGGAGGTGTAGTTAAACCCCTCTAAGTACAGAAGCATGCTCTGCACTCCTGCAGTAAAGTTATTGTCCTCGGCAAGTAGGAGAAAGCTCTTTTATAAGCGCCAAGATGAGCTCTAATGGCACAAAGCGTTCCAAAACAAAGTATCTTTAAGCCACATTTAATTCAGCAACAAATGTAAACTTCAAGGAGAAAAAAAAAAAAACACCAAAACCCAACTGTTGTATAGTTTGGCTTTATTCCAGGTCACTTAAAAATAACCATTTCTAAGAAGGTGGAAATACAGTTTTATTCTTCCTTTCCCATGTTTTCTATGGCCCTCATTCCATGCCCTACCCATGATTCCTGTGACCTCTGTAACAAAAAAATAATTTACGTCCAGATGTGAAGGGAAAAAGTGACTAGTTTGATTGCCAAGACTTCCTGGGATTGATATAAATTTAATATCCGAGGACACTTGCAAACACCAGGGGGGGCTCTCTGATTAGTTTATACTGGGCAGCTTCCAGGGAATCGTGCTGGATCGCATGGACACAGCCCGCTCGGCAAACAAATGGACACACAACAGTCAAGTATCTTTGAGACAGTGTTTCAAACACCCTGTTATCTGCGAGATCACATCTGGATCTACCCCAAATCGTTAAGTGAAACCCTGCACAAATGGAATCTTGTGAAAAGCACATTTACGGAAGCTTCTGACATGGCCAGACATTAAACACAAGAAGTGTAATTTTGAAAGTTACATCCAAAACAAAGGCACAGCACAGAAATGAGTTGATATTAACATTACAAACTGTTGCATTCTTTGCTGTTTCTTACATTTGTTTTAAGTCTGCTTAATCAGACTAATGTCAACAGATGATTTTTACCCTTCATTGTACACGTTAAAGTATTTCAGTATTGTTTCTTTTAAAAAGACCCAAAACCGTTCAGAAGATCCAAGAGAGGGCACTGTCACATCTCTCAAACAGCAGCACGGTGACGCTGAGCAAAATGTTCACTTTCAATTTCCTGCAAGAGAACACTCAACTTTAAATGTTTGCAACTCCAATTAATAGCAATGCTGAACAGGTAGCTCAGGTCTGAGACTAAATTATTCCACATGAACAAATGGACATTGCTAGCGAAATAGCAGGTAATAGCTCTGAGCCTCTCTGACTGCATCAGGCAATAAGACACATTCCCTTTTAAAAATCTCTGAAACTCAATAGATTTACCACGGATTAAACACCCCAAAAATTCTGTCCACAATTTTGTCTGCATTTTTCAAAGCAAAAAAATCTTTCAAAGAATTCAACCAATTGTAAATAACTTCAGATGTTCCTCTAAAGTTACATTTTGAGATTTGCAAATATAAGATAAAGCTGCCATCTGGATCCAGGTGCCATATCCTATAGCATGCTAAAAAAACCCACCCCAAAACCAAAACAGAACCCAAAACAACCCCAGAAAATAAGCAAAAGGGGGAGAGGAAGTATTGCACACATCTCAATAGTATAATTCAAGGTAAAAATACATGTTTAGTTGGTGTTAGGGAGAACAAGAAGACAAGCAAGAGGGGACAAGAAGTTCTGTTCCTACCCATATGGAACTAAGGGGATCAGAGAAACTGCCAATAAGTTTACCAAATATCTGCCACTTCAAACTTTACTGCAACCATCTGAAAACCACTTCAGCTTTCAGGCATAAGAGAATAAAAATCCTGCAGGTCTGAGATTATACTCTGAGCACTGTTCTTTGGAACACGGAAATTAAAGATTGTTTGTGGATGGCCTGCAAAAAAATAAAGCCTTACAGACTGAAGGAACACTTCCCAGGATGACATACAGAAAAGGCACAGTTTAAGAGGGGTTCTGTCTTCCACCTCACTTACCAGCAGCTATTAAACGCAACCCATAACATGGACATAAATACACACGAACATTGGTGCGTGATGAATATATCTGCAGAAAACTTCTATTATTTTCATTATTTATTTCAACATACTCCAGTGTAAGGCTGACATATATTTTGGCTACTCTGCTCAGGCTTCTGACCTTACACAGTAATACATGACTTGAGCTACTAATGCTCAGAAGGACAGTATTAGTGAGGGTGAGGTATACTCTGCTCTCAGTAATGTATCAGCACTTCAGTGTTGGTTGTTGGTTTTTTTTTTTTTCCAAAAAACAGCCACAAAATTAATTCCAAAAAAGAAAGTTTTTCTCTTTCAGACTAAGGAAAAAAAAAAAAAGAATTAAAAAAAAAAAAAAATAATCACTTTTCTGCCAGGAAAGCAAACCCATTGTATTTCCCCCCAGCATTTTATTAAAAAATTAAATAATCACAGCATCATGAATTGAAATATTTGTTTCGGAGTGAAGATTTCTCATTGTTCAGGACCACAGGGATCTCTACAGATTCATCTGCTGTAACCAAAGTCAGCTCAATTATCTGTTAGGAAATTATCATCACTTACAAAATATTACACAACTGTAACTATGCAGCTTCTAGTAATAGCTTCCAATTGGTAACATTACAAGTAGCTTTGTTGTGTCTGAACTAATTATCCCACATCAATCACTGCTGGTTCCACACTGGAAAAAAACCACCCCTAGATCTCTCTGTATCATATCCCTTGAACCAGGAACACTCTGGAAACATGGATGTGGGAACATGAGGCTCTGATCACAGTCAGCAACAGAAATGGAAGTAGGCTGTTTTTTCAGCTAATGTCTGCTCTATAAATTAGCCCCCAAACTCTAACGTTAACCCTCAAACAACATTTCATAACTACCAGCAAACCTGCTAAAGGTGCAACAATTTTTGTCTTTATTCACATGATTCAACACTTTGATTAGAACCCTGGATGCAGCACATAGCACTAGTAAGAGTAAACAGTTCAGTGTCCATGGTCTTCTCAAAAGGATGCCACAGGGTGAGGTATTTCCACTTCATGCTCCCCTGCATCTCCTATATCTTCCAGACTTTTTCCATAGACAGTGGTGTTCTGTACCCTCATCACCCTGACAATACAGTCAAAGGGCATGAAATCATAAAGGAAGCTTACAGTTCACTAGTAGATTTTGGGAACAATGTTCGTTTGAAGGAAGTATTCCTAAGATAAGCATTCATTAGGAAAGGGGTAGAGAGCTGTATCTCACAAAGTTTCAGCTCTTCAAATGACATGGAAGCTTAGCATTTCACATTAATACTCAAATAGCAGCAGAGTCTTAAACATACAGAAACCTTTAAACAGCACATGCATAAGAAACCTGCCATAGTGAAAATAAGCACCATGAGAAAAGCAAGTATTTACACATTAAAGGTAATGAAAGAATAAGAAATATCCATCCATCCAGAATAGAGCTTACTTAAAACATATTAAGGAATTGGAAAGCCTAACAGATCTTAGTCAATGTTTCTGCACAAACTTGAAAGCCTTGAATATGCCCTGGGGCAAGAGTCAGACCACTCCATTAAAAGCACCATTAGGATTAGAGTTACTATTGATGTGGGTGGTGTCACTGAGGACACAAGTACAATTCTAGCCATTAGATCCACAGAAGATTTGTGAAATGCCATGTCTAATCTTATGAAAACTAAAATAACCAGAAGTCACAGAGAGGGTGCATTACAACAGTTTCTTTATAGTGATGATAAAGGTATTGGGTTGGACAGGGTAAACCTAATTAGAAACACTTCTCAAACCTCTGGGAAGCTGCCCACTGTGCTGAGGGACTGAGCAGCAGGAACAAGAAACCTGGTTACACAGTTAAAAATTTTTTTCAATGTATATTTCAAACCAATTACAATATCATGTATACATGGGACTCCTATGTGCATAATATTATGCCTTTAACTATTACTCCAAGGACATCACTGGATTATGCACCTTCTGTTTTCCTTTTTTTAATTTTACAACTGGGAACACTAAAATACTAAAAGCTGAGATGAGAAACTTTCTACATTTTACCACCATTAACAGTTTCCAACGAGACACTATTCTTCAAATACCTGTTTAAAGACTAAAGTGCAGAAGAAAACACCAAACTCGTGTTACACACGTGTGTCTATCATATGTACAGTTTGAACATTGATGCCATCCCAACAAACAGCAACATTAAAGAAATTATAATTTATATGGAAAAATAAATAGTCTGCTAGAGGAGGAGGGGTCTGGATGAACAGAGGACAACAGCAGCTCTGTTCCTGTACAGCACTATGCAGTGTGGTTCCAAAGTCTTGCAAGAAACAAGTATTTTAACCTTTTATTTGAGGTGCCAGAACAGGCACAACATAATTTTATCTTTTACATAACTGTGTTTAGCATTATCCTTTCAATATGCAGTCTCATAGACTAATACTTTAGCCTCATTCTCTCTGTAATTTGTTAGCAGCTTCTTTATTTTTAGAAAGTCTTCACCACGTTTCCTATGAGTTTCACAGTGAATCAAAGCAAAGCACACTGAGTTTGGTGACAGAACAGATGTTACCCACTCAGAGTAACATCTTGTCACCTCACTTGGTGACATAGCAAAGGAGATTGTTACTGTAACGGTGTCTGAAGTCCACATGGACAAAACCCAGTAAGAATACACTTGCACAGCTCTAGATAGAAAAATTAATAGATTGCATTGTCCAAACAGAAAGGATCATAAATGGCATGTGAAAAATAAACAGATAAGAAACCATTAAATTACAGCATGAGGAAAAGTTGGTTTAACTGAAGAAGGAAGAGTATGAATTTGGTTAATTTATTCATCTTGCATATCTCCATTTAAACATCACTACAATTTTTATGGAAAGGCACACAGCACTGCTGTTATCTTTCGCATATGGATGGTTTATTACCAGCATGGTGGGAGCTTCAACGAAAACCTCTGAACAAAGGCAGCAGTAACTTACATCTGGAGGCTGAGCTAATGCTCTGCTCCTACAGTAAATTGCTGGCTTTGTCTTCCAGCAGCTTATTTTCTCCTAACAGTTAGGCAGGCTGCTCCCTTTCAGCCAAGAAGCTAGTGGTCTCCCACTATAACACCAGACAGGGACCCACTAACTGTTGTTCATCTGGTCCATGGTGTGTGTTTCAGGAATAATACACAAACACAACAGCAGTGATTTTTTTTTCCAGATTTCCCCCAAATCAGTATAGGGGCTGACAAGGCAAAAAAATGAAAAGCCAAAGTCTAATGTAGCTTTGCTCCTAAATGTTTGAGATTGCATCCATATTTGCTTTTTTAAAAGAAATGGACAAACACACCACAAAGAGGAGCAAAGTGAATGTTCAACATCTGGTGAAGGGATAAGGCAGACCCCAGGAACATTTTCACAATATGGTTATCTAAAAGACCCCCACCCACAGGCACACATACACCTAAGATGAAGCCTTTGGAGGGAAGGGAGCCATCTTATCCCCACCACTCAACTTCTGAGTCATGCATCTAAACTATTTTTAGTCTCTAGATTAAAAGGTTCCTGTAAAGCAGGACTGGAAATAGATGGAAAGCATTCTGAGAATGTTAAAAAGTTATTTTAATATTAAATGATCCATTTTTAAACTGTGTGCAGAACTTTGTTTCACCTACTGAGAGTACGTGGTAAATAAAAAAGCTACACAACTTGTCTGAGCACAGGGCTATGCCTCCTCCACTCCCAGGTGTGGGAATCTTGGCATCTATTAAATTGTTAATTAGTTTCCAGAAACATTTTTGCCAATTAAAAAAATCATTTAATACTTATCCATCTGGGCATGAAACACTTTCAACAGAGCATTTGAATTGGTAGGCTAATAAAGAAACTGTCCCGATCCGCAGAGCACCACCTCCCAAACCACACAGGGCCAGCACACTGTGCAAGAAGCACCTCCTAAAAAGGGGCATCATATTAACCCCACCTATTTAGCCTTGTTTCCTTCAGGCTCTGAGGGATTAAAGCTGATCATCAGTCCAAACTTGTGTTTCAAGAAACTGAAAGGATTTAAGACAAAGTCAAACCGAAAGATGCGTATCAGCACCAGATTTCACTGCCCTGTGACAGTCTGTCACTACCTAAAAAGCTCACCACGCAGAATGGCTCACAGTGAGGACAGAAAAGACAAGACGTAATTTACCCACCTGTTATCATAAACAATAGAATGGACATTCAGGAATGTATGTACCTTATGTTACTAACAATTATTCAGAGGAAAAAGATAGTAATCACCTTCAAAATAAAGATGGGCTCACCACTGGGAGGGTGGAGAGACACTGGCACAGGCTGCCCAGAGAAGCTGCAGCAGTGTTCAAGGCCAGGTTGGATGGGGCTTAGAGCAACCTTATCTAGTGAAAGGTGTCCCTGCCCATGGCAGAGGGGGTGGAAATGGATGAGCTTTAAGTTCCCTTCCAACCCAAACCATTCTGTGATACTACAGTGCTGCTTTTCCCCTCAGTGAATTCATATATTCAGCCAGCATCTCTCTCCTTGCTTAGTGAAGACAAACTAACCAAAAAACATGTAACAAATTTAATGCATTTTCATTTTGCTCCTGTCAGTAATGTCACTTTTGTTATAAAACACGCAGCTTAGATTTAGAGCCTTGCAGATGAAACATATGGATACCAAATATGAAGCCAGCAGTTCACATTCAGGGAAGAAACAGATGGGTACCCATCTGCCAAAATGCCTGGTGAAATACCTCAGGTTACACAGAGGTAACAGCACAACATTAGCTGATACTTGACCGTTTGAAGTTACTTATTTTTAAGCCACTCCTCAGAAGCATTACAAATATGACACCAGTCAATTTAGTACAGGAATACCGGATATTATTACAGACCTTCTATGCAAGTTGCAATTATGCTCTTTCTGACCAACGATACCACCCTCATTATGGTACAGCAGGATCTGAAATACATTTTCAGCTTTTCAAGTTAACAGTTTCAAAATTTATGTGGCAGATGTGCAAGGCAAACTGCACAGAAAGAGATAAGCCAAGAAAAACATCCTGATGGCCACAAATGAATTACGACTTGTGGGAGGAAGGAACTATAAAGCTATTTCCTGTGCCTTACAACTTCTAATCACAAAAGACTACCAAGTAAACAAGATAACCCAAAGTCCACCACACACACACACTTTCAAAAAGAACAGTGACTTTCAGAATTAAATTGAAACCTGTCAGAGAATTTGGAAGATCTGTCACTTACAGAAACCACTCACTGCACATTACTGGTCTCCCCTTTCAAAGTTTCCCCCCCTCTCTCAGAAGTTACCCACTTGCAGCTTGCTATATTCTCCATGTTCTTGTAATTGCTATGCTACAGCTGAAGTAGTTTTTACAGATGTTGGGAACATGAGGCAATTAATTACAAGGCAGTTTTAAAGCATATTTGTGCAAGGAACCAACACTTCTCCCCCTGAGCTGATTTAAGGCTGATTTCATCTCTTCTATCGCAGATTCCCTGCAGTATGTAAGTGTTAATACTTTCATATTCTTACATAAAACAATCCCTTGTGGTTTAAATCAGCAGGTACATGGCTGCTTAAAATCTATTAATTTGTCAACAATTGTCGAGTGGCAATATGTGCTAGTAAATAACTTCTGAAACTCACTGAGGATTTTGCCACATTACTACTATGGATGGTGGTCTTGTACCATCTCTATATGAAGTATTTCTTCATGTAAAGCCCAGACCCATTTCTTTGTTTCCCCATTCTTTATGGATGTTTTGGTTCCAAACACCCACCTTAACATTCTTCAGCTAGCATCCTCTAATCTTCAATGATTATACTATCTTCACTTCAAATATACGTTTCCACAGTTCCACTTTAAAGCCTTAGTAAGTGTTGTCATTTTGCTTACTAGACTTCATTCAAAAAAACTTCTTTTTAAGGTGACTTGCCAAAATAAATGTTGCACTCCAGAAAGTAGAATGAATCAAAATACTTCTTTTTAACTCACACTGCAACACCACCATGATAGTATTTCCCACAATTTTTCAGTATTAGTTTTTAGGTCATTTTTTTTAGTTCAAGTTTTCATTAAAATTAGATTCCAGTTACACCTAAGCCATTCTTGTGACAAATCTGGTTAACCTTAAGCATAAAAACCAATTTCACAAACAGGTGAGGAAAAAGCTGCTTTTCAAGCAACATTTGACACTTTGGTGGGATAGTTACATGCTACAACAGCAACTCTGGTTTTGATTCAGACAAAAAGGCGACACTTACTGCCCTTTGCAAGTTTTCACTCTCCTTACACTCATGTAAGCCTACATCTGGCATATCACACTGAAGCCACTGCTTCGTAGCTCCTACGCCTGTGGATTTAATTGCTTTCAAAGTTCAGTACATTATGTTTAAACAATAGCAGCCATATAGTCAAAAAAGATGAGGAATTACAAAACTTGGATAGCCTTTTGTAACTGTGGAACTGAAGAGGTTTCCATGTGTATGCTGTAATCACATGATTATTTTTGCTCAGTCTTCAGACTAACTTTGCTACTCTGCTCCTTACACTTCAGATTTTTTCTTCCGTAACAATCAGGATGCAGCAGTTTTAAAACTATTTGTTAGACTTAACTACATGTCTGTTCAGAATTCAGTCAGATTGTGCTTCCTCCTTTAAGACTCAGCAAGAGCCACTACGTACTTTCCATCAAGTGCTATATCTTAATTTTTCCGTATATGTGATGCAATCAGGTAACGTGACTCAAACTGAAAACAAATGTTTAACCAAGCAGAGCAAAGAATGAGAGAAATCTAATTAAAATCACACTTTCTGTAGAGTGCCTTTTATATGAATAAAATACCAGCACAAACAAGTGAATCCCAATAAACACTGCTAGACAATTGTAACGTAAAACTAAAACACATCCATTTTAGGACAGAGAGACTGAAACACCCCTCACCATAGCTTACACCCTTCAATTAACCGTTTCTTTGTACTTTGTTGCACTCATGTAACTTCAAGAGTAACTTTCCCTGAAAATAAAAAGTTGCATCAGGTGTTCATAACAGATTACATAAACTGCCTTCTGAATTAGGTACTAGTGCTAGTCCCCTTTGTATGCACACCCTATTAAGATACCACACTCAAGCCCACAGCTGGAGTATTTTAAGTGTGTACCGAAACCTTCAATGTATAAAGACTCCACAAGTACTCCCAGTCAGCCAGCTTTCAGGATTGGGGCACAACATTTTAATGTTGAGAGAGAAGTATTTACAGGAACAATAAGGTCTTACCCTTCTCTCAAAGCAAGAAATAAAAGGGGTAAGTCTTCAGAGAAGCAAGCTGTAGCTTTGAAGCTGTGTGACTTCAACCCACTGGTATACCTCAGACTTCCTATATTTGACCATAAAAAAAAAATTGAGAGTGACCTTTGATTGAGGAGAAAGATGAGGAGGGGAGAAAAAAACAACCTCACAGTAAAATGAATCCTCTAACAGCAGCTATGACACTCCAAACCCTCCAGAGGGTTAAACAATGATCTCTGTACTTAAAACAACCTGTCTCCTGGTCCCAAGGCAAAACCCTCGTTTTCAGAGTGTCAAGAGGTGTGTCATTAGTGCTTTAACACCATCCGGAAAAGATACTACTCCTTTGACAAGTGCTCTCACACTAAAGCTTCTGAAATTCTGCACTCCTTGTAACTGGTGAGTCACCAAAAAAATGTCATACTAGGGTTCTGCAACACCACGAAGAGCATGCGTCAGTTGTAAGCGTAGAGTACTGCACCAACTGGTCAAGGAAACCTCCTGATGCTACACATGCTCTAAGTATATCAGCTGAATAGTTACAGATAGTAGATTTTACTCCAAAAAGCAGCAGCACTTCCTCATAGTTACTACACCTATGAATTGTGCAGACCTTTCAGTGTTACTAATCACACTGAAATCTGAGTAATACAAACTCTCCTTACTCAAAGAATCATTTCAAGTATTTGTCAACTGACAAATTATTTAGAGCAGACAGAAGAATGCACACACAATAATATGGAGTTTAATACTGCCAAAAAACACACCCCCCCAACATTAATGGATCGTGTTTAATGATCCTTGTAGTTTCAGCTATCCCTTCACTGCAAGCTGAGTACCATGAAAACACAGCCCTAATTCCAAATTTATTACAAATTAAGCATTACTCTAAACACTAGCTGTTCTACCAGGCAGGGCTGATTAAAGTTTAAACAATGCAAGCACTGAAGCTTTTAACACACAAATTGATCATTCTCTGCTACTATATAATCACTTTGTCACTGTGACATGCCATGAACCCCTATACTTTGCAATATCAATCTTCTGCAGTCATTTTGAGGGGAATAAACCTAAGCACAGATAGCTCCTTCAAGTCAACAGTAAGCACCAGTTACAAGCTCTTCTCTCACCAGAGCCACATGCAAGGTACAGGTAAGGTTACCAGATCTGTCTGGAGTCCTGCTCTCAAAGTGCTGCCTGTTCTCTCCAGCCTGTCCAAGGGCTCCAATTCACTCCAGCTCTTCTCCTTGATTGACCCTCCAGGCTGAACACAACCAGTGAGACTGCAGCATCCCACCTGCACGTAAACCATACAAGCCAAAGGCACACACCCCGCCCTCCTTTACAACACAAGTTGCACTCTATCCCTGGCATCCAGGCTTGCTTTGAAGGGCTTGCAGTTCCCTTTTATCTTCAACTAGAACTATAACTCTACAGCTTCACATTTCATCTGTGATATAGCAAAGGATTAACCTCATATGACCTAAGAAAACCTGAAATGTGTATCTCACCAACAACAGGATCTAGAAGTATGGTCCGTATAGCAGGCGAAGCAACTAAACAAGAAAACCTTCAACTGCTGTTTTAATAGAGCCTTGTGTCCTGGAAAATGTCTTAAAGACCAAGGCAGAAGCTGCACTGCACTTTTCAGAGTAGGAGAAAGGAAGAGGAAGGAACCATTTACACAAAGTTATCAAATTGCTGGCTCATAACCAGTTTTTTTTCCTTCATTTATTCAAGTGTCTTTGAGTGGAATTGCTCTGCAGGAGGTATTCAGTAGGATAGAAAGACACTTGAGACTGCTATCCTCACCTTTGTTTTTCTGAAGTGAACTGCATTATCATTTACTGACCTTATTCTAAGCACACTGCAATTAATTCTATAATTGCTGGTTTTTGCAAACAAACCCCACACAACCTCGACATCAGATTTCAGGCCTTTTATTTCCTGAAAATAATTAAAATAAAATCAGAAAATGAATAATGCTGTCACTACAGAGAAGTTGAGGGCTTCCCGTCTCAAAATCGGTTCCTTACAGTCTGCTTGCCTACTATGTGAAGCAGAAAGCAAGGACCATTCCACTGTTCTATGCAGTGCTACACCACCTGCTACGCTTAATACCAATAATGCACCTGCAGTGTTTCTTTTCACATCCAGTACTGAAATCCAATCCAGAAAAGTCTATTACATCTGTCACACAATTTAAGATGATGCTTAAGACTACACAGAGTACATCTGGACGCAAGAACCTTATTTCTTGAGGTCACTACACACAGCCTTAAGAGGAACACAACCAAAGCCCTTTCAACTTGTGTTTCAGTGTCCCGGTACATCTCGTTTTTCCAGGGAAGGAAACTATTCAAAAACTAAGCCTTTCCTTTTACCTCACCTTGCCAACAAGAACAAGAAATTCAACATCTTATAAATTAAAGTGCAATTAAGACTTCGCAGTCTCCCAGTGAGTACTTTGCACCTCAGCATAAGCAGGGCTGTGCAAGGGGAAACCTGTTTGCTCAGTATTGTAATCTCTGATGGTGTAAAAAGATGCCTGTTATGTCGTCTAAAAACAAGTACAGGCAAGCATACAGTGATAATTGTGCAGAATAAGCTATGAGGATCCAACATTTTACAGCTAGGGGCAAAGAATTCAGGGGGATTTCCAGCTATGCCTTCACCTTTTGCCAGTGCTCCTTCAGCATCTAATGGCCCTAAAGGCACTCCTCAACTTCTTGCTTCCAGTTTGTTTTCAACTAAGTTGGAAGCCTTTCACAAGTTGTTCTTCAAACTGCCTCATCTGCCTCACTGTTTTTACACAAGAATAACCAGCAACTCTAAACTTAACATCTTCTTCAAGTAGATATTTCAGCTTTTTGAAACACATGGGTTTGCTTTGAATTATTTCCTTAACCCTCCTCTTCACCAATGACATTTCTTTTGCATCACTGTCTTTGAGAAGCAATAACAGTTTTGTTTGGAGCCACCAATATAGCATTGGCATTATCTCCACATCACCTGCAAGGATTCCATTCTTCAGCATGCCCTTGGAAGTCTGGGGTTTTAAATAAATTCCTGATTTTTACATAAGCAACCTTTTTGGAAAATGCACCCAAAAGTATTCTTTCTTTATGCTCTCGTTGCTCACAACACAATTTTTAATCCAAGTGCTTTATTCACTATTACAGAGTGGCTCTGAAAGTAATCTCCTGAACCAGAATCACTGCACTGCTCAGGATCAAGTCAAGGTTTGCAAATGCTGTCTCCTTCACTAGCTCTTTGGTGAGCCAACCACCGATCACCTCAATGTGTACTGTGAACAGTGGAAAATGCTGATGCAATGTCTATCTAACCTACAGAGGATACATGAAGTCACTCACTGCTATGACATTTCCTGCTCACATCGCCTCTCTGCCATCCACGTGGGGTGGGAGGACATGAAGCAATACAGTCCTCTTCCTGCTCTTGCTCTGCCCTCACACTTTTAGATCTGAATTTTCAGTTCATAACGACTGACTGGATGACACAGTTTGCTTGTTCATTTGGTTTGAAAATGTTTTCTTCAGCATGTTCCTCACCCATTCAGCTGTGCCTGTGTTATTTTGTGCCTGCCCTATTACAGAGTCCTACTAACCACACTGTTCTAAAATGGGACACTGACAGAACACATTTATCCAAAATTTGCTGAAATAATCCAGGTTCCACCTTATTCTTCAGTCTTCTAAAATTTGTCCTATTCCAGGACAGATGCCCTTTGTAACATATGTGTATCTCCTACAATAGACCTATAAGAACTATTTTTTCTCTTCCCCATCTGGAGGCCTCCCTCCCATTAAAATTAGTTGTCACCTCCTGGTCAAGTTAATCTAGTGTAATCATAATAAAGTTACACTGACAGCCAGTTCTTACAATCAACCATTTCCACACTATTTCTTCGTTAGCATCTTATTACATGGGATAAGTACAGTGTGTCTAATCAAAACCACATCAAAATAGTTCAACTGATACAAGGGTCACCAAGGAGGCTCATGGCACTTGAAACAATAATGTAATACTATAGAAGGGCATCACAATGCAATTTATGTCACTCACAGAGTTTCTGCTGGCAGAAATAGTGGGTTTTTTTCCCCCAGAACTGAGTGTTAGGAAATACAGGGCTGTGGCACCTACTCAGCCCACCTTTGATACATTCCAGCTGATACTTATTTCAGTATTCTGTAAAGAGCTCTTATGGTTCCAGAGAGCTGAGTCTGGGCCAGAGAAGGGTTGAGGCTGGGAGGGAGCCCCTGTGACCGGCCAGCCCAGCCACTGTGCTTCCACAGGCTCAGCAGAAGCAGGTTGCCCAGGCCCATGTCTAGACAGGTTCTGAACATCACCAAGGATGGAGCCCCCACAGTGTTTCTGGGCAACCAGCTCCGGCATTTGGCCCCCTCACAGTGAAAAAACAACCAGTGTTTTCTTCTGTCCTGAATGTGCTCCAATTTGTGCCCACTGTCTCTTGTCCCATCGAGTTTGATTACTATTTACTGTGTCTTCTAGGACTAGTACAGGGATATGATATTGGCCATAAATAACTCTTTGATTTCTGATGGTTCTTCAGAAAGGCAAAACTGAAGTTTCTCACTAAACCACATCAGAATAATTACATGGAGAAGGAAAAAAGTACATGAGGAAAGCAAACATCGCTGTTCCAAGAACACACTGGAAAAAGAATACTTGCACAGAATTTAAAGAAATGCAAATGTAGTTCTTACGAATGGCACAATTCCGTAGTTTTCAGCTGATTATAATGCAGCCAGTATATTAACCCCCCAAAAAAGTTTTAAAATAATCTCATCTTTTCCTACATTAGATTGTTCATCATATAATCAATATGAATTACTGTTTCTTTTCTGCTACAAGTGTATGTAAGACTAAAAGGCACCCAACATAAACCTAAATAAACTAAATTAGCTTAATACCCATTTTCTTTTGTTATTCAATTTTCTATGAAGGCAGGTCACAACCTAGAAATCCTTCTACTACTATATTAAGCACTTGGACAAAGTGTCTATAGCTAATGAGTGTCCTTCTGCAGCTATTCACAGCAGAGTATCCAAAAATGGGCACAAGCAGTAAGAACACAATATTCCCAATAAGTATTATATCAACATTATATTAACATTCATTATTTCATTAAAAGTTTCAGATTGGGATCTCACATGAAAGAAGAAGGGTAGCTCGGCAAACTGAAACCCCACAAGTTCACAAACATGCATTTTTACTCAAAGCATGCGTTCTTTTGTGGAATGAGCCTGGCAAATTACATACAAATTAACTTTCAAAACACCAAGCCATGTTTATTTGTGGAGGATAATGATGTTTCCTCTCCTTTCATAGGTATCATTTGTTAAACTGGTTCCTCCAGGAGATCAAGTAACTCTTCTGTCCTAAAAAGGTAACAAGAGCTGTTTCATTTGCCTCGGAGCCCCAGTTTCTAGTTCCTGCCACAAAGATGATAATTTCAAATTACACTGTGTGTTTACAACAAACCAATTTCACTATGGTTCAACGCACCAACTCTTTATTTATTTACACACTAATGGGAAGATGACTGGATTTTGATGATCTAATGTCTGCAGCCACAGAAGTTACAGTTACAAGGTAATCAACAAAACCCCGGCCT
The DNA here is from genome assembly GCF_000696875.1 of Nestor notabilis. Taxonomy (NCBI): domain Eukaryota; kingdom Metazoa; phylum Chordata; class Aves; order Psittaciformes; family Psittacidae; genus Nestor; species Nestor notabilis. Next base: position 49,171 of record NW_009940084.1, read on the forward strand.
TGGCGGTTTAAAGGCTGAGACTCCACTTCCAATTAGGACTTTGTTAGCACTAAATTCTCAAGCTGTCTCAAGAAATGCAATCATCTGCTTGGTAGCAGGGAAA
>NW_009940084.1:49304-58753 GCF_000696875.1 Nestor notabilis
CACTGTGATAGCAATTAGCTCATTTAGACAAGGAACACCTTTGAATGGAAGGCTTTTTTCCCCCACCTCTCTTTGCAAGAACATATGGAGGAACAGTTAAAATGAAAAAGTTATGTCTTGAGAGGAAGCACTGAACAGTGTGTAATGTATATTATGATTCTAAACAGCTCAACAGGATGGGGTGAGCAACCAACAAGAAAAACATTTACTGTTATGATTCAGAATGGAGCAGAGGAAAAAAAAAAAATGTATTCCCTAACTCCCAACAGGTCTCATTATTACTACAACAGATTAAAAAAAATGCAGGTCAGTATCATTAAACAAACTGAATATACACTAATATTCCTAATTGTATCCCAAATGAACCAGTTAATACCTATTAAGCATGCAGTCAATATTTATCTGGTTACAATATGACTACTTGGATGAGAGGACAGAGGAGTACAACAGCTTTGAAGTAGTTTCCTTAAAATACATAAATATACACTAACAACATTGGTGTCGTCACATTAGTTTCATTTTTAGTGGCAAACCAAGCACATCCAAACAGATTTAATCTATTTAAAATAACAGTCTACACAGAATACCACTCCTGCCACTCTGTAGTAACTGAAATATATACCAGCAGGATTTCTAATATAATTAGCTGCACTTTTAAATTGAATTGAAAGCATCTCATACACAGATGTGTCAGATCCCAAGATCACTCCCGGCCTGAATCATTCAGAATAGCACCATACAAGACGCAAAACTATATTTTAATCTATATCCGTTCTCCCAGATCTGGGACCTGAGAGTGGAACCAGAAATACAGATGCTATTCCCCAACACAACAGTGATACAAACATAGAAAGGTTAGCTAATGAGCTTGAAGTAGTGATATAGAAAGAAGATATTTAAACTTAAAATTGTGATCTTTTAGAGCAGTTTTGCAGCTAACAAACCACTTTGTTTCAAATAACGTTATGTAAAAATGTACTATCAAAAAGGGTCCAGCCTATCTTTTTGTCCTTTCCCCTATCAGCACATGTGCTTGTGGTGCTGTAAGCAGCTGAAAATGCAGCATGCTGCCAAATCAGTTATGAACCCTAAAAGCCTGAGGGTTTTTTTAGCTCTATCAGCAAGACAGCACAAGCAAATACTGAACTACGTAACAGCAGCGTAAGGCAGGTAAAGACAGAAAATGGCCAAGTATAACAGTGTGACATTCTCTTTTAGTGGAAGAATAATCTTACAGCTCCTCGACCTTGTGAAACCACATGCTAAGGGAATACTTCAAGCACTAAACCTGCACCTTGCCCTCGTTTGCCCCCAGCCACTTATTCCTACCCAAATACCTTCCTTCATGCTAGTACAAATATTTATGTGACCATGGAGTTAACTATGCCAGGGAATTGAACCAGTGAAGGATTAAATTGGCAAAAACAACTGGTTAGTCAGAGAGAGATTCTCTCATCAAGCAGAAAGTATGCTACTGCCAGCAAAAGGGAGAAAGAAGTGTGCAGTCTGTGGCAGACGGAAGGCTGTGAAACCTCTTTTACCATCAGCCTACGCTTACAGTGACTGTGAAACTACAACCTTCATGGCTTAGGTTATGTTTTCATAATTGTGATAGTGCTTGCTGGTAGTGTTTGAGACTTCAGGGCAACTACAAGGGGACCCTCAGCCACGTGTTCCACTTACACCAGCTTTAATGAATGGTCCCTCTCCTTTCCCTTTCTCTTTGCTCCCATCTCAGTAGTGCTTCCTCAGACACGCGACACAAACGCTTGTGCAGTTTTACAGCAAACAAGTTGAGGGAACTAATCTAACTTGACTCTCTTTTGGGAGGGAGACAAAGGAAGAGGGAAAGCTTCCAGTTGGATCTGTTTCTCTATCTGGTTCGCTGCTCAGCAACCCAAACTACCATACTTACACAGCACACGACGCAAGAATGAATAAGTAATGAATACTTTTCCTAACACTGTTACTGAAAAAATACTCCTGGAACTGCAGCCTACACAGTGTTCTGGAATGAAGTGAATCCCAACTCATAACGATTTCACATGACCTTATATTAACAGACACTTGCACCTCAAAACAATAAAGTGCATCCCAGTTAGAATCAGATCTTATTTTTGGGAGAGGGAGAACATGTTTTGTCATGAAAGAGTTATGCTCTCTGATACAACTGCTCTTTCTAAAGAGACTACAGAGGATCCTTAAAAGAAAGTTTTAGCTATACTACAGCTGTTTATTCCAACTGCAACAGGTAAGTAAAGCTCATGCTCCAAACTGAAAGATGTCAGCAGCTGGCAACCTTTGTAACTGGGCCCGTATCTGACCTGTGTCAATAAGGCCCTGCACAGTATAAGGAGCTGGAAAAAGACCTATTGCAGAACTGAATACTTTATGCACTTGGTATATTTGCTACTACTTCAGTTTTTAATTTTCTTGCCCTATATTAGTTTTGCATTATGAATTAGCAAAATCGAAATAAGCATTTAGAAAAGCCTGCAAACCAGTCAACTTTAAACACAAATTTATGTCATTGTAGGTCTTTGTTTTAGTAAAAAAGCATTAAAGGGATTAGCACACAGCTGAGTTAAACAGCCTGATCCTTTTGACCACAGTTGCACACAGTGGTGTAGGTAAGGCTCTTATCTTTGACCAGCTTCACTTACTTCCTAAGCAGAAGCCTGGTCTTATTTCTGGCAAGACAATGCAAAGCTCCATTTTAAAAACAGCTCAAAGATGTAGAAGTTGTCACATATACACACATCACTTGGCTCTCCTGAAAATACAAAAGGCCAACACCTTACCTAGCCTTATGTAACATAACACAAACTATTGTTAGCTTCCATATGGCATAAAACGGCAACAATACATTTGGAAGGCCACTAACTAAATCACCATGTGAAGAAGTGTGTTAATGAAATTTGTGTATTTGGCCACAACTACTTTATGTTAACTCTTAATATATACTTCAGCTTATAGTATTGTACTGCTTTTGATTACTCCACCAGTAGCATATTCAAACAGGAGAATGACATGTCTATGTGCATGAGATAACAGTGCATAATGCTTTCAAAGATGCTTATCACCAATACTAAATTACATGGCCCAAAGATTACAACCATTTCTATTCCTATTAAAATCAGCAACTTTCTGGAAGTTTTTTAAAGAAAGGAGGAAAACCCCAAGAAATAACTGCTGTGACAAGTGCTTGGCAGACACAACCACACACTGCTGCAGAGCCAAATGACATGCTCAGATATAGTCTTCCTTTGCATTCCCAAGACTATTTCTTCTCTCTCTCAGTGTCTGGGAATCAGGCAGAAGACAAGTCCTTATAGGGCTGGAGATAATAATCATCACTTTGCTTGTAATAATGATACAAAATGCTGTTCTTAAGGCAGTTATCAGCAGGACATCTCTTAAGCAGCAATAGGAGGATAACTCATGCAGTGAGGGTTAACTGTCCCTTACAGAAAATGATGGAAATGTTCACTGCTCTGAAGATCTTGCTTATGCAAACTGAAATAAATCTTAAATATAAAGAAAACTAAATGATCCTGGAACTGGAGCAAGGGAGTTTATGGGAAGGTCAGATCACAAAGGACTAGTGTTAGACAGTTATTTACCCTTTCACTGGATCTATCATATGATGGATCATTTACCATAATACCTGCTATTACTAAACCAGCAAACAGCACTTCATTGCAGAAGAGCTCAATTGTCGGGGTGGACAAATCCATGAACCATAAGAAAATCACCCATAAACAAGAACAATCACAGGCACATTAAAAAATTAGGCAAGAGGACTTCAAACCCCCAGCTGAGTACACATGGGAACCTGCTTATATTTGGTCAAACGTGAGCATACTACAGGCAATAAGCAAGTGAAAGCTGACTGGAAGCCATGTAATTGTAGGGTAAATTACTGGTATGCATTTACCATATTAATATGTATAATGCATAGCATGAGTTAGCAGACAATATGAGACTGGAAGTCAGCAAATCCAGAGTTTTACCTGTGATCACTGACTGTGACTTGGGTTATTGACACAATTATCTTTGTTGTTTTCCTCATGTGTGCAGTGGGGGTAGTCCAGAAAACTCTACTCCTCAACTGAAGTGCAAAGTCTAATTTACATGACACGCTTGAGGCTATAGCAGCTAGGAATTGTGATGACAATCTAAGCCGTAATTCACTCTATTTTACCAACAATTTATCCCTCTCTTTACAGCTGGTACAATTAGAACTACTAAAGAAAACATGCTGTTTATTAACTAGAAGAATTTTTCCCCTACCTAGTTGTATTGCAGCCAAGGACAGCAGCTCCTTTAATCCTTCATTTTCCACTTTAATCCTTCCTTTTCCACTGAAAATCCTTCCTCTTTGCATAGATGTAACATCAGAACGAATAATAGAGGACTCTACTGCCTAACTCTACAAGTAAATTTCCAAGTGTTATAAATGCTTCCAGCATTTAGTGTCCATACCAGCACTACCATCAGTTCTAAACAAGTCAATTTGCTCTGCATTTAAAAATGGCTTAAAATATTACATTCTGCAGCAATTCATCAAGCTTGAAAATTGTATGAAAACAGCACTGTAACACTTCAACTCCCACTCTACAACATGAGGGAGTGCAAATACATTATTGCTGGGACACTAGAAATGTGTGGCTAAGAGCAGTACTAGCAAAGCAGGACTCAGCTAGGTAGACAAACAACTAAACTGGAAGGGGCATGGGAAAAAAAAGGAGGATAGTGGTTGTCATGTTCCTAAAAGTGGTAAAAAATTTACAGGCTCCCTTCTTCACATTAAAGCAGCTTAAAACCTCATTGACAGCTATCTCACCCACCTTAACTAATTCAAATGAACATCTGGATAATACTGTCCTTACTACATACAGATCCTTTTAGTACCTAAAGGAGCCTACAAGAAATCGGGAGACGACAGGATAAGGGAGAACTGCTTTAAACTGAAAGAGGGTAGATTCATATTAGGTCTGAGGAAGAAGTTCTTTACCATGAGGCAGGAATGGGTTGCCTGAAGCAGCTGTAGATGCCCCATCCCTGGCAGTGTTCAAGGCCAGGTTGGACAGGGCTTTGAGCAGCCTGGTATGGTGGAAGGTGTCCCTGCCTGTGGCAAGGGGTTGGAAGTGGATGAGCTTTAAGATCCTTTCCAATCCAAACCATTCCATGATTCTCTGATCTGTTACCTTCACCAAATTTTTAATTAGACTGTTTCTTACCCTTTGATGTGTGAAAGGTGCTTAAAGTGAGCTCACATTCTGGTCATGCATGCAGAAGACCACAAAAGTTAAGAATGGTAATGAAATTTTAAATAAAGTGGCTGTAAAGTCTCATCACATTGCAACACAGGCAACAATCAACCTCAATGGGTCTAAAGGTCTCCCATCCTGCTTCCTGCACATACTACGTATGTGACAGAAACCAGTTAGCAAAAATGCTAAGTTACAATGACTTATTAAGAAAGGAAATATTGCTATGAGGAGTTCAACTAGCCTTGCTAACTCTATATGCATAAATGGTGTCTTCTGCTTTCAGCAGAACTACCTTGTGCTAAGTTAACCTACAGCAACAGTTAGTTAAAAAAACAAACCAGCAGATGCTTCAAAAGAATTCAACAAAGAGATACAATGGCCTGGCTTTTGAATTTGACAAGGCCAAGCTAATACCTTCCTGCTGTTGCTAAGCTAAAAACTGTTTTAACAGGGTTTCTTATCTCTTGTTTCCTTTTGAAAAAGCCATGGGGTTTTCTTTCTAAAACTTCCCTAGAAATTTAATGGGGAACAAAAAGGACAACAGATACTGTCTAGCAAGATAAAAAAAGGAAGTTACCAAGTTGTGTAATACTCTAGATTTTCATAGCCAGGACTCCAGAACTCTATCTCAGGGACTACACCACCTTTTGACAGTTCTGCTATCACACAGTAGGGACATACTTGGTTGGGGCTTTTGATGGGTTGATTACCAAAGTTCAGGTGCACCTATACCAGTACAAATACAACATTTTATGTAGCAGTATAAACTGCTTCTACACAGCACTGGCCAGCCTGCAGATCCGTAGTCTCATGCAGCCACAAGCAGTTCAAACGCAGTGGTTACCCTCAAGTTTCACCACACCTACAGGGCTGTTTTGGTGTGGGCATGGGGTAACCTGAACCCCGCTATGGGAGCTGCAGAACGTCCGGGACTACAGGCACCAGGTCACCTGGAGACAAAGCTGCAAAACCCATGGTGCAGCAGAGCAGTGGGACAGCTGGTGATCACCATGCTTCCCACCTGCCAAACGTTCCTGAAGCTCACACTCCCACCAGCTATGTGAAGTATGCACTGCATGCCTCTGCACTCTCTCATGTTAACATGTTGGTATGCAGCTCCTTAGGTCAGAAAAATTGGCCACCTCTTGTCTATAATGCTTAGGCTACATATTTCTACTGCAGACCTAATCTAAATCTATGGTAAAACAGAATTTAACAAGAAGTCTACTACATTACTTCAGGAGTGACTCAGAACTACCACCTGACTCACTAACTCTGCAGCAAGCACCACTCTGGACTTGAGCCATCAGAAACCTCTGCCAGTTAAACTGAGTTTACTGTTATAGAGCAAACAAGTTGAGTGCAGGGGGCTGCATTTATTATCCAATTCTTTTGTTTGCTTTCTAATTCAGTTTTGACCTACTAGGGGAAAAGAACTCATACAAGTGAACACCTAAGGAAAAAAAAAGTGCAAAGCCACCTTCTGAATTTATTAACATAATGTGAAATAGAATTTATTCCAGAAGAAATAAGAAAATGCAGACGTACCTTCTAAACTACAAGCTAATCAGAAATGCAATATAATTCCACTCATTTGAAGAACTCTCACACACAGTGCAATAGCTGGGAAAAAACTGGAGGGTAGAACTAGTTTAACACTTATTTAGGAACTGCAAGAATAAAGCTTAGGACAAGCAAATTTTACCAGGCAGAGAGAGGCTTTACTAGTTACTTGGTTTAAGCCCTACACTTACAACGCCCAGTTAGAAACAAGGTACTACTGTTCAGTTGCAACTATTGAAGGCACTTAAAATAAGAGGGCAGAGGGAAGTTATATTAGCAACTAAGAGCAGAGAGAGAACAAGACACAAAGTATCTTGTCACATCTTAGAACAGACTTCACATATAATAGGACCACCCTTCAGTATAAAAAAATAACTTTCTTATGCACAAAACATGCAGATCCATACTTTTGAGTTACTAGAAAATGCAACGATACAGAGGCGATTCTATGATTCTAGTGTGAAATGAATTATGAAGCAGAATTGAGCTAATGAACTTGACTGCTCAATTTCTATCACGCTGCCGAAAACATAAATACCAAACACTTCAGTAATACTGAATACAAACCATGTATTTTGCAGTTGTTAACTTATTAAGTTCTAAAACTCTGAAGACTTTTAATAGGTCACCATTTCTACTTAAAGTAACCCACAAACATTGAATAAATTAATAGTAGCTTAACTATGCACCATTGCTTACTGAATTTTCACACACCACAAAAACCTGAAAATTGTTGAACAGAACTTCTCCACCTTGACACATCTCTGACCTAACCAAGCTCTCAGCTACCTGAGGCCCAAATAAGGATAAAACCCCCAGCTGAGTAAGTTGAAATTCTAAGATGATAAGTATCAGCTGAATATGGAACCAAGATGTAGAGCTAACGACCACTACAAAGGTATCAAAGTTCAAACTAGCAAAATTTCAAGCTATCTGCACATTTCCAAAATCCCCATATAATCACATTCCTTTATTAAGGAAAGAGAGCTTCTAGTTAAAGTTCAGTATGTTCCTGCCACAGCATCAGCAGTTATTTATGAGGCAGATAATATTGCTTAGCTTCTTCTGTGGATGATTTTGTCAGTCATGGCCTTACGACAGAAGACATTATGACAAATCTGCACCACACACAATGGGACTATTGATTCTGATGTCTCTAAATACTGTTTATTCTGCAGGCTCCACTTTCGCCCTACACACTCCCCCCCCCTCCCCTTTTTTAAATACACAATCTGCTTTATTTGGATAATGCTACTCTCAGAAACTAAAGCTTATTCAAAAAAACATTTTATATTATTTGAAATGTCCACTTCTTGCACCTGTTTTGGAAAGAAAATGTTTTTTCCAAACCAGATTTTGATGTACTGTTTGGCTTAATAACATTTGAAATATCCTTATAAGTAAACCTTTTAAAAACCAGTGTCAGTGTTATAAATCTACAGCAAACATTAATCCTACACAAATGAGAGTACACAAGCAAAGCTTATTAAAATCTGATATCCCTAAAAGCACCCTTTTAAGTCCTGGAACTCAAGACAGGTTTCTTTGGGTTGTCCTACTATGTACTTCATTTGTCACATTATTAAAACTACTTTAGCAAGGGCTGACTTTGCATTCAAGAAGCTGCAAAAAATAAGCAATCTCCTCAGAATAAGTCTAATTAACAGTGGTTTTTAAATGTCATCCGATTCTTGGCCTAGAAAAGTCTCGGTGTCATGGTTTAAGCTCAGTCTGGTATAAAGCACTATAAGCAAAATCATTTATTATCATAAATAAGCTGCCATTACTCTTCAGTTTGCTGTCTTTAAGCCCATATATAAAGCAGGTCAGTTTAAGAATGGCATGGAGAAACGAAACTAAACAATATTCAAAATGGAACCTTGAGTTTGCAAGACTCGCCCTTTGACTTCCAAGGCTATTACTTCACGTCACCTCATTCGGTATATACCAATCAACAGACTTCCAGCCAGATATTTCTCTAAGTAGGGCACAGTTTATGGAAAAGTGTTCCAGTTTTGCCCCTGAAGATTTGTTATTTAAGGAGACAAAGCAATCTTTGCGAAGTTCTCCACCATATCAAGTTTTTCTCGTGCCAAAAATAAAGGAGTGGCCGAGAAATGCAACAGTAACGTCACGTTTTCAAGGTGCAGCACGGTGACCACGATAACCAAGACCTCAACCACGTCTGTGGTGGGAGGAGGTTCTAGTCAAGGAAATAAACTTGCAAATATCTGAGCTATTTCAACATTTAAGGGCTGGGATAGAGCATTTCAGTTTTCTACTATGAAGGCTCAGGGGTGTCAATGGCAACCGCGATAGGGACCTGTCCTTCGGGAGAAGGAAAGCACTTAGAGCATATGGTGACTTTGGAAGCACTCTGAAAATTTACTGCTGTACAGGTGGTTCTCTTCTCCCATCCTTCTAGAGGCTTGTGCTTCTTCCTGAGGGGCCTATGGGCCATGGCAGGAGCCAGCCCAGTAGAGCCAGATTTTAAGGGCTCATGGACTAAAAAGGACACACTCTCCCCGGGACTCTGCCAAAGAAGGGGGTACCCAAAGAAGACCCACAGCTCGCCAAGCGCTGGAAGGGCCCAGATGAGCCCAGGAGGGG